>NW_027472085.1:0-195678 GCF_965638725.1 Aptenodytes patagonicus
GGACACCCCACGTACGCCCCTATGGAAGCTGTATGGCATGAGTGGGGTGGCCCTATACAGCCCGAGTGGCGGCGGGGGGGGGGGGGGGGGGGCCACCCCTATACACCCCTATAGAGGCTGTACGGCGTGGGCGGGGCTGGGATCGAACCCCATACGACTTACGTGGGCCCCTATATGGCCCCGCGGGGTGCAGCCCCTTGCGGCCGCCCCTATAGACCCTATAGGGCCTCTCCGCCCCGTGTCCGTGTCCCCCCCGCCCAGCCCCACCCCAACCTCCCGGCCCTTGATCCGCTCCAGAGTGAACGACCCGCAACGACCCCCTCGCCATAGGGCGCTTTATTCACGCGCCCCCCCCGCCCCCCCCCCCCCCCCCCCCGGTACAGAAGCTCGACGGCCCACGGGACCCCCCCAAACCCCCCCCACCCCCCCCCGGCCCGGGGAGGGGAGCCCCGATCCTGCTGGGGGGGGGGGGAAGGGGGGGGCCCGATCCTGCTGGGGGGCCCGATCCTGCTGGGGGGGGCCCGATCCTGCTTTTGGGGGGGGAGGGGGGCCCCGATCCTGCTTGAGGGGGAGGGGGGGCCCCCGATCCTGCTTTGGGGGGGGAGGGGAGCCCCGATCCTGCTGGGGTGGGGTGGGGGGGCCGATCCTGCTTTGGGGAGGGGGAGGGGGGGCCCCGATCCTGCTTTGGGGGGGGTGGGTGGGTGGGGGTGGGGGCGGGGCTGGCCCGCTTGATTTTTTTGGGTTTTTTTTTGGAATTTTTAATCATTTTCTCCTTTTTCGTAATAAATAAAAACCTCGAAAAGGAACAAAAAAAAAGGGGGGGGGGAGAAAAAAAGGGGGGGGGAAGGGGGGGGGGGAGAAAAAAATTAATAGAGAAAACCCGGAGAAAGGGGGGAAAAAAAACCAAACCCCCAATTAAACGGAAGTTGAGGAAGTGGGGGGCCCCCCCCCGCCCCCCCCCCTTCCCCGTGTCCCCCCCCCCCCCGGTCGTCGTCATCGTCGTGCGTGTGTCGTGTCGTGTCCCCCCCCGTGTCCCCCATCCCCGTCCCCCCCCCGTCTCCCCCCCCCGCCGCCTGGCAGTGAGCAGAGCTGGGAGGCAGCACTGGGGGTCCCACCCCCCACCCCCACCCCCCACCCCCACCCGGGGGGGGGGGGGAACCGCCCCCCCAGCCCAGGGGACACCCCCCACCCCCCCTCGAGAAAACGGCATCTGGCTTGAAAATTTGGGGGGGCTGGGGGGGGCGTCTCTAATTAATAACTCTCTTTATAGATCTATATACTCTGGTGGGTGCCCCCCCCCCCTCCCACCCCGTGGTGGGTGCCCCCCCCCCCCCAGGTGGGTGCCCCTCGGGTATCCCCCCCTGCGGGCGGAGCCGAAGGCACTTGGGGGTGGCCGTGGGGGGGGGGGGTGGGGGGTGGCGCACGCACGGACACCTCCCACTGCCGGGGGGGGGGTGGGGGACGGGGACCCCCCCTTTGGCTCCACAGCGGGGGGGGGGGGGGGGGGGGGGGGGATGGGGGTGCGGTGGGGCCGAGGGCGCCAGGGTGGGTCCTGGAGGAGCGGGAGATGATGACGGGCGCCGCGATGGGTCCAGGAGGAGCAGGAGATGATGGGTGCCAAGATGGGTCCAGGAGATGATGGGTGCCAAGATGGGTCCAGGAGGACCAAGAGGACCAGGAGATGATGGGTGCCAAGATGGGTCCAGGAGGACCAAGAGGACCAGGAGATGATGGGTGCCAAGGTGGGTCCAGGAGGACCAAGAGGACCAGGAGATGATGGGTGCCAAGATGGGTCCAGGAGGACCAAGAGGACCAGGAGATGATGGGTGCCAAGGTGGGTCCAGGAGGAGCAGGGAGATGATGAGCACCAAGATAGGTGGAGGAGAAGCAGACGATGGGTGCCAAGATGGGTCCAGGAGGACCAAGAGGACCAGGAGATGATGGGTGCCAAGGTGGGTCCAGGAGGAGCAGGAGATGATGAGCACCAAGATAGGTGGAGGAGAAGCAGACGATGGGTGCCAAGATGAGTCCAGGAGGACCAAGAGGAGCAGGAGATGATGGGTGCCAAGCTGAGTCCAGGAGGACCAAGAGGACCAGGAGATGATGGGTGCCAAGATGGGTCCAGGAGGAGCAGGAGATGACGAGCGCCAAGATGGGTGGAGGAGAAGCAGACGATGGGTGCCAAGATGGGTGGAGGAGAAGCAGGAGATGATGGGTGCCAAGCTGGGTCCAGGAGGACCAAGAGGACCAGGAGATGATGGGTGCCAAGATGGGTCCAGGAGGAGCAGGAGATGATGGGTGCCAAGATGGGTCCAGGAGGACCAAGAGGACCAGGAGATGATGGGTGCCAAGGTGGGTCCAGGAGGACCAAGAGGACCAGGAGATGATGGGTGCCAAGATGGATCCAGGAGGACCAGGAGATGATGAGCGCCAAGATGGGTGGAGGAGAAGCAGATGATGGGTGCCAAGATGGGTGGAGGAGAAGCAGGAGATGATGGGTGTCAAGATGGGTCCAGGAGGACCAAGAGGACCAGGAGATGATGGGTGCCAAGATGGGTCCAGGAGGACCAGGAGATGATGGGTGCCAAGATGGGTGGAGGAGAAGCAGATGATGGGTGCCAAGATGGGTGGAGGAGAAGCAGATGATGGGTGCCAAGATGGGTCCAGGAGGACCAAGAGGACCCGGAGATGATGGGTGCCAAGATGGGTCCAGGAGGACCAGGAGATGATGGGTGCCAAGATGGGTCCAGGAGGACCAAGAGGACCAGGAGATGATGGGTGCCAAGATGGGTTGGAGGAGAAGCAGGAGATGATGAGCACCAAGATAGGTGGAGGAGAAGCAGACGATGGGTGCCAAGATGGGTCCAGGAGGACCAAGAGGAGCAGGAGATGATGGGTGCCAAGCTGAGTCCAGGAGGACCAAGAGGACCAGGAGATGATGGGTGCCAAGATGGATCCAGGAGGAGCAGGAGATGATGAGCGCCAAGATGGGTGGAGGAGAAGCAGACGATGGGTGCCAAGATGGGTGGAGGAGAAGCAGGAGATGATGGGTGTCAAGATGGGTCCAGGAGGACCAAGAGGACCAGGAGATGATGGGTGCCAAGATGGGTCCAGGAGGACCAGGAGATGATGGGTGCCAAGATGGGTCCAGGAGGACCAAGAGGACCAGGAGATGATGGGTGCCAAGGTGGGTCCAGGAGGAGCAGGAGATGATGAGCACCAAGATAGGTGGAGGAGAAGCAGACGATGGGTGCCAAGATGGGTCCAGGAGGACCAAGAGGACCAGGAGATGATGGGTGCCAAGATGGGTCCAGGAGGACCAAGAGGACCAGGAGATGATGGGTGCCAAGATGGATCCAGGAGGACCAGGAGATGATGAGCGCCAAGATGGGTGGAGGAGAAGCAGATGATGGGTGCCAAGATGGGTGGAGGAGAAGCAGGAGATGATGGGTGCCAAGGTGGGTCCAGGAGGACCAAGAGGACCAGGAGATGATGGGTGCCAAGATGGGTCCAGGAGGACCAGGAGATGATGGGTGCCAAGATGGGTGGAGAGAAGCAGATGATGGGTGCCAAGATGGGTGGAGGAGAAGCAGATGACGGGTGCCAAGATGGGTCCAGGAGGACCAAGAGGACCAGGAGATGATGGGTGCCAAGATGGGTCCAGGAGGACCAGGAGATGATGGGTGCCAAGATGGGTCCAGGAGGACCAGGAAATGATGGGTGCCAAGATGGGTCCAGGAGGACCAGGAGATGATGGGTGCCAAGATGGGTGGAGGAGAAGCAGATGATGGGTGCCAAGATGGGTCCAGGAGGACCAAGAGGACCAGGAGATGATGGGTGCCAAGATGGGTCCAGGAGGACCAGGAGATGATGGGTGCCAAGATGGGTCCAGGAGGACCAGGAGATGATGGGTGCCAAGATGGCTTGGGCAGGACCAGGAGATGATGGGTGCCAAGATGTGTCCAGCAGGGTCAAGCAGAGATGATGGGTGCCAAGATGAGTTTGGCAGGACTGGGAGGAGATGACGGGCACCAAGATGGGTCCAGGAGAAACAGGAGATGATGGCTGCCAAGGTGGGTCCCACAGGAGGAGATGATGGGTGCCAAGATGTGTCCACCAGGGCCAAGCAGAGATGATGGGTGGCAAGATGAGTTGGGCAGGACCAGGAGGAGATGATGGGCACCGAGATGGGTCCAGTAGGGTCAAGCAGAGATGACGGGCACCAGGATGGGTCCAGAGAAGCAGGAGGAGATGATGGGTGCCAAGATGTGTCCACCAGGGCCAAGCAGAGTCGATGGGTGCCAAGATGGTTTGCGCAGGACCAGGAGGAGATGACGGGCTCCAAGGTGGGTCCAGGAGGAGCAGCAGGACATGACAGATGTCAAGATGTGTCCAGCAGGATAAAGCAGAGATGATGGGCACCAAGATAGGTCCAGCCGGAGCAGAAGGAGATGATGGATGCCAAGACGGGTCCGGGAGAACCAGGAGAAGATGACGGGCACCAAGATGGGTCCAGGAGAACCAGAAGATGACGGGCACCAAGATGGGTCCAGCATGAGCAGGAGATGATGGGTACTGAGATGTTTTGGGCAGGGCCAAGCAGAGATGACGGGCATCAAGATGGTTCCAGGAGAACCAGGAGGACACGACGGGTGCCAAGATGGGTCCAGCAGGGCCAAGCGGAGATGACAGGATGCCAAAACGGGTTGGGCAGGACCAGGAGAAGATGACGGGCACCAAAACGGGCCCAGCAGGGCCAAGCAGAGGTGACGGGCACCAAGATGGGTTGGGCAGGACCAGGAGGAGATGACGGGCACCAAAACAGGTCCAGGAGAAGCAGGGGGAGATAATGAGAGCCAAGATAGGTCCAGCAGGAGCAGGAGGACGTGACCGGTGCCGAGATGGGGTGGGCAGGACCAGGAGGCGATGACGGGCACCAAGGTGGGTCCAGCAGGAGCAGGAGGAGATGATGGACGCCGAGATGGGTCCAGGAGGACCAAGCGGAGATTACGGGTGCCGAGATGGGGTGGGCAGGACCCGGCACGGATGATGGGTGCCAAGATGAGTCCAGCAGGGCCAGGCAGAGACGACTGGGGTCGGGATGGGTCCTTCAAGGCCAGGAGCAGACGACAGGTCCAGCAGGGCCAAGCAGACACGGTGGGTGCCGAGACAGGTCCTTTGGGGCCCGGTGGTGCCCATGTGCGGCGAAGACGGGTCCGGTGCGCTGCCAGGGACGGGCACCGTGACGCGCGCGGGCAGCGACCTGCCTGCCCGGCTCCTCCAGCGCCCCAGGACGGGCGACCGGCCACAACGAGCCACCCGGGGCAGGGCAGCTCCCGAAGGGACCCCCAGCACCCACCCCTGGCTGCACCCAGCTCCGCCGCGAGATGCACCCCGGTGGTGCCGGCGGTCTCCTTCCCTGCGGGCTGGGACTCTCCCGGCACCGGGACGTTTGTCACTCCGGTCCCCCACGTGCCACGTTCTTCCGGGTGCTCGACGCCTGCTCAGCTCAGCACCGATGGCTCCTCCCGGCCCTGGAGGTGCTCCCTGCCCCACGGCTGCCCCACGGCTGCCCCACGGCTCTGCTCTCAGCCAGCGACCCAACCCCAACAGAGATGGGGGGGGGGGACGACACGACACACCCGTTTGACTCCCCCCATCCCTGCCCAACCTCTCCCCGTCCCCCACGCCGTCCCCCACTCCCCGGGTCCCCGCTGCCACCCACGGCCACACAGGACACCCGGGCTGGGAATGCCCCACCTCTCCCCCCCACCCCCCCCCACCCCAGGGAGCCGGGGTGCTCCTCGCCTGCTCTGTGGGTGCTGGGGACCCCCAAAGCGGCCGATCCCTCCGGCCGGCGAAGAGGTGGGCAGTGAGATGGCCGGAGGGTCGGGACGGGGCATGGGGAACGGTCCCGTGTCCCGCTGGAGGACGGGCAGAGGCGGCGGGGGGGGGGGCGGGGGGCGGAACGGGACGGAGGCGGGCAGGGTGCCGCGGCGTCAGGGTGGAGGTGGGGGGACGGACAACGGTGGGACGGGACGAGCCACCCAGCACCCTCCTTCTGCGGGGTCCGGCTTGTGCTCCTCGGCCGAGCGGGGTCGGAGGGGAGGGGGCTCATTGGCGGCGGTGGAGGGGGGACACACGGGACGGGACGGACACGGGACACGACGACTCGGTGGCGGCTGCTATAGGACGCCCTCCATGAAGCTGGTGTCGAGGTGCTGGATGAGCACCCGGATGAAGGACATCTCCTTGCGGGTGTTCTCGAAGATGATCCGCGGGTCGTCCGACTGGCAGCGCAGGCAGTTGGGGGCCATCACCATGGCCAGGTTATTGACGTCCATCTTGGTGACGGCCACGTTGGCCGGCTGCACGAACACCTGGGGCGGGAGGAGGAAGGCGGGGGGGGGTGATGGGGTGGCGGGAGACGGGCGGAGGGTCCCCGTGGACCTTCTGGTTCTTGGATGAGATGAGGGGTCACCACGTGGGTGACACCCCCCCCCCCCCTCCCACGGCAACTTGGGGAACCCAAAGCCACCTCAAGAGAGGCAAGCAGGCTGGGAGGCAGCCCCGGGGGGGGGTGGTGGGGGGACACGACACGGGGCGGGGGGGGGGTCCCGGCCGTACCTGTAGGAAGCGGATGAGGTAGCACAGCACCATTTTGTTGATCCTGGGCAGAGAGTGGACGACGGCGATGGCCGCCTCGGGGTTCTCGTAGTGGGTGATGCACTGCTCGTAAAACTCGTGGGGGATCAGCGGCTCCTCCAGCTCCCGGTACCAGAGCTTCAGCAGGGAGGCTGGGGGGGGGGGGGGGGCGGTGGCGGCGAAGATGGGGAGATGTCAGACCCGGTGGGTGAAGGGCCTGATCCTCCACACCCCCCCCCCCCGCACAGTGCCCTGGGGGTCCTACCGGGAACGTGGGGGTCCTCCAAGCCGGTGGGGATCTTCCACTGGTCCACCTGCAGCTTGAGCGCGTTGACCTCGTCGATGTCACCGGGGACTCTGCCGGGGGGGAAGAGACGTCGGTCCCCAAGCAGGAGATGGGGACCCACCTGCCTAACACCCACCCCCCCCGCCCCGGGCTTTTGGGGAGGGGGGTCCCCCTGGGTGCACGCGGGGCTCAAGGAGAGCCAAGAGGGGACATCAGCTGGGGATGGAGCCATTTTGGGACCCGGTTGCTGCCCCACAGGGACGCGGCATCCTGCTGCCACATGGGGCAGGGGCTGCGTGCAGACCCCAACGCGACTCTGGTGGGCACCAGAGAACGGGCATGACCCTGCCGCGGAGAAATCCCCACGGCCCTGGAGCAAGAGAAGTTGGGGGGGGGGGGGGGGCCGTGCTCTGCTCCGCGGGAGGAGGAAGGCACCCGTGGGGACGCGGGGAGGGGGGGCAGCTGCCCCATAAGGAGGTGACTCGTTCTGGCTTCCCCCGTGAGGAGGTCCGGGCTGCCACCATCCCCTGGGGTTACTCCCCGCCAGCCGTAGGTGGCTTTACCTGAAGATGCCCTCGGTCTGGTCCCCGTTGAGCGCCAGGACCTCCTCGGAGAGGCGGGTCTGCACCCAGGGCAGCTGCCGGTCGGGGTACCGCTCCTTCTGCATGTTGATGATGTCCTGCAGGGAGCTGCCGAACATGGAAGGGTTGAAGACGGCGTTCTTGGCGTGGCGGATCTCCTCGATGTTTGGCTTCTTCAGGCCCTGTGAAAGACAAAGAGAGGCCACCGGCGCCGTCAGGAACTGCGGCCGGCGGTCCCCGCAGCCGGGACGGGCGTGCCGGGTCCTGCTCCACGCCGGCACCCCGTGGCCGAGCTCCAGGGCTGGTTGCGTTGCATCCGGAACCCATCGCGCGGGAGACCGGCACAGACACGGACAGCGGATGGAGCCACGGACGAACTCCAGCCAACTCGGCCAAGGTCTCCGGTGGCACCGCGTGCCAGAAGCTCAGTGCCGAAATGCGGCCGGTGGGCAGGTACCTCCACCCACCATCTTGATTCGAAAGCGAATCCAGCCCTGGGGACTCTCCCCGCGGTGCTTGGCAGGACCCCCACGCTCTGCCGCGGGGCCGCGGCCGCGCCGGAGCGTCTACACCAACCAGCCGTTGTAGGGATGAGGATGAGCCACGGCTCTGGGATGCTTCCGGAAAGCGGAGCACCCGCACCGCGGTTGGTTTACCCACGCCTGCTTGAAGCGGGAGCACCGGCACCGGATCCTGTGCGGTGCAGGGCGAGGGGAAACCTCCGGGCTCCCTCTCCGGCTGGGCTGGTGGTTGGGTCACAGGAGGGCACTGCTGTCCTTCCTGCCGCGCAGGAGACGTGCCCGGTCATGGCGGGAAGCAGCGGACACGCGCGCGGCGGGATGCGGAAGAGGAGATGGATGGAGCGGACACGCGCGCGGCGGGATGCGGAAGGGCTGGATGCAGCCGACGTGCGCGCGTGGTGGGATGGAGAAGAGGAGACGGACGCAGCTCCCCGATGGCTGGATCCGGCCCAGCGTCTCCCGTCCAGGCAGAGTCGAGACAGAAGGAGCTGCCCCGGCCGCGCCTCAAGCCGCCGGCGGGGTCCGGGTCCTCGATCGCTCCCGTCTTCAAAGGTCAGCAGGATACGGCCATCGATGAGCCCTTGGTGAGCTCCCACCGCCGGGCCTTGTCTCAGGAGACGTTGCCGGGAGGAGCCGAGCTGCCGCGGACCGAGGAGGGGTCCCGCCGTCTCTTCTCTAACCCCGCGAAACCAGGAGGGGGAAACTGAGGCAGCCGTGGCGGTGGTGGGGCCATGAAGAGCACCCCAGGCTGTAAATTAATCCCTATCCGGGCTGTTTTATTAAATAAATCAGCCGCCGCCCTGACGGCAGCGATGGGCCCCGGGATGGATCCGGCTCGGCGAGCTGCCGCGGTGATGGAGAGCTGGGAAGAGCGGGAAAGCTGGGGAGAGGGGAGCTGCTGGGGCGTCCTTTGGACTCCTCGACCCGCTTTTGCTCCCAGGATCATTTCCTCAATCCCTGCTCGGTCCCTTGGCCACGGGCAGGTTTGGGAAGGACCTGGTGGCCTCCGGAGGGTCCCCAGAAGGTCCCCGGGAGGGACGCGGTGACGGGCAAACCGTGCTGCAGATGCCCGGAGCGTGTTCACCACGGGTCTGGCACAAGCTGCCACGCCGTTCCCACCACCCTCCGGCTTCGTCCTTCCTCCAGACCCCATCCCCAAATCCCGGCGGCCCCTTCGGCGGTGCCGGCCGGGGCTGGGGGGGCCGCCCACCGCCGCCCGCCCCCCCCCCCCCCCCCCCGTTGCCCAACGGTTGGACGATACCTTCTTGGCTCCCGTCAGAGCCGCCTTCTGCAGCTTGTTGTAGCAGTACTTGGCGTAAGTGCTTATCGCCACCCCTGCAAGAGAAAACGGGGGGGGGGGGGGGGGGGCATCAGCTCTGGCTCATGGGGGGGGGGGGTGGGCGTCATGGGGGGGGTGGGGGGGGCGGATCTGTCCCCTGCCAGGGTGGGGGTGAAGCTCGTTCCGGCTCCAGGAGGGTGTCAGGATCCCCCCCCCCAGGATGCGGGGCAGCGCCGGTGCTGCTCCATCACCACTCCTGGGGGGGGGGGGGAGTGGTTTGAGGAGGGACGGGAGGGACGGGGTCGTGTCCCCCCCCCCCCCCACCGGACAGCAGTCACCCCACCTTGCAGGGGGGTGTCCCCATAACTTCACCCGCTCCCCAAGAGCCTCAGACCTTGGAGGAGCCACGTCCTCCTACCCCACCTAACGTGGAGCCTTGGAGCCCCCCTCGGCTCCATCCTCCGGCTCTCGGGGCCGATTTGTCACCCCGCGGCCGTCGCTTCCACCGTCCGTCCCCCGTCCCCCCCCTGCCCCCCCTTACACCATCCGTCCTCTCCTCCTGAGGCCACCACTTCCACCCTCATCCCTCTCCGCACCATCCGGCCTCTCCTCCTGACGCGCTTCAACGAGGAGGTGGCACCCTCGACCCTTGGAGCACCCCCAAGCCACCAACGGGGCTCATCCCAAGGGAGACGCTCCAGCCAAGAACCCCGGAGACCCGGCGGAACCTTCCGGACCACCCCGGAAGACGCTGGCAGCCCCACAGATTCTTCCAAGAGCCTCAAAATAGGCAAATTGAACAAAAAAAATTCCATCCTCCGGGACCTTCTCTCCTTCCGTAACTTCGAAACCACGGCGCCAGCACCGGTCCTGCCGTCCTGGCGCATCCCGAACCCGGCACGCCGGTGAGAACGGTCCAGGAGCTAAAAATGTGTTTTTCCTCGTTAATATTGGTGCAAAAGAGGGGGGAAAAAAAAAACCAACCCGGCTCCTGGAGAAAAGCCAGCGGCCGGCAGCCGCTCCGCCGTCCCGACCCCTCCCCGACGGGCGCTTCTTGGTTAAAACCAAATCTGGGGAATCGGCATCATCTACTTTTCCCTCTGTCCCAGGTGTCGTTGTCTTCAAAGGGTTTCTCCGATGGTTTTTCGATGCAGTAAACGCTTGGGGGGGAGGGGGGGGGGCGTGTTGTGGAGGGGGGGGGCCGCAGGTCTGAAGCCGCCCCGAAGGAGGAGGCTTGGGGGGATATATCGAACACTGTGTTCAGTTTTGGGCCCCTCACTCCAAGAAGGACGTCGAGGTGCTGGAGCGTGTCCAGAGAAGGGCAACGAGGCTGGTGAGGGGTCTGGAGAACAAGTCTGATGAGGAGCGGCTGAGGGAACTGGGGTTGTTCAGCCTGGAGAAGAGGAGGCTGAGGGGAGACCTCATTGCTCTCTACAACCACCTGAAAGGAGGTTGTAGCGAGGGGGGGGTCGGTCTCTTCTCCCAAGTAACAAGCGATAGGACGAGGGGAAACGGCCTCAAGTTGCGCCAGGGGAGGTTTAGGTGGGATATTGGGAAAAATGTCTTCACCAAAAGGGTTGTCGAGCGCTGGAAGAGGCTGCCCGGGGCAGTGGTGGAGTCCCCGTCCCTGGAGGTATCTAAGAGCCGTGTGGACGTGGCGCTGAGGGACACGGTTTAGTGGACATGGTGGTGTTGGGTCGACGGTTGGACTCGATGATCTTAGAGGTCTTTTCCAACCTCAATGATTCTATGATTCTATGATATCCAGGACCGGGTGACCTCAAAGCTGGCGCCCGTTCACGGAAGAACGGTTTGGGTCGGAAGGGACCTTTGAAGGCCGTCTTCGTCCAACCCCCGCCCCCGTCCGCCGCGGGCAGGGACGTCTTCCACTAGAGCAGGTTCCTTCTTCGGATGCAGCCCGGGAGACGATCGGCTTCCCGGCCTGCGAGCGCACGTTGCCGGCTCACGTCCCTGTTTGTCACCCGCCGGCGTCCCCGAATTCCTTCTCCACTCTCCATCCCTTCGTCCCCCCAGTTCCCCTGGCGGGTTGCCCCCACCCAGGTGCAGGACCTTGCCCTTGGCCTGGTTGAACCCCCATGAGGTTCCACGCCGGCCCCGCTTCTCCAGCTCGTCCCGGGGTCCCTCAGGCGGCTCGACCCCCACCGCTCGGCTCGGTGTCGTCTCCGAACTTGCCGAGGGCGCGCTCGATCCCACCGTCAACACCCCCCAACCCCCCCCCCCAAAAAAACCCCAGAGGGATGCCGGGAAAAGGGGCTCATCCCACGGCCGCCCGCCCCACCGGTGACGGCCGCGGCACCGAGGATGCTCCTGCCCGCCGCGGGGTCATCCGTCAAGACACCGAGAAAACCCGCCGGCACCGTCTCGGTGGCTCCGCCTAACGAAACTCCTGCCTTCCCCCTCCTGTTAATTGCTGTTAAATGTAGCCTTTATATACAGCATATGTGTATATTCTATTATAATATAATAGTATATATTTTATATAATAATTTTATTATAGGTATCGCGTTATAAATACATTATTATATTTGTAATAAAATAATATAATAATATATTTATAACAAAATGATTTTATAAGCTATTTTACAATTTCTTTTATAGATAATTAATTATATATTTATATATATTTATATTATATTATATATAATAGTATATATTTATAGATAGCATCATATATAGCATTATATGCTTATCTGTAACATCATATAATATATATATAACATTATCTTATAAATATTATATAGCATTATATTTGTATGAAATGCTATATACAACGTTATATATAATTGTATAAAACTATATATATATTTTATATATAGAATATATAATAATATATTATATATAATATATTATATTATATAAAATATATCATATAAAATATATAATATATTATAATATATAAATACATAATATAATATAATATATTATATAATATATATTATAATAATATATTATATATACTATATATTATATAAAATACATACTATATATTATATAATATATAATATACAATACACATATATAATAATATACACTATATATTCTATATAAGGTTATATATATTTATCTGTACCGTTACAGATAATATTCTACACGTCGGTGTCTATTTACGACATCTTCTCTCCCCACCGCCCGTGTTACAGAGGACACGCGGGGTGCACGACACGGCGTCCCCCTGCACGTCCCCCCGTAAGGTTCCGCCTAACGGGGTGCCGTCCCCTCTTCGGCTGCGCCGCCGTCCACCGCCCACGGCACCGGGGGGACGACGGGCGAGCTATTCCCCCGCAGCGCCCGGCGCCGACGGCCGTTTCTTGCCGGACGCCGCCTTCCGAACCGACGACGACGTTCCTCTCCCACCGGCGGCCCAGACGCCCTCGCCGGTGTCCCCCCCCAACCCCCCCGGGGGTGTGTGTGTGTGTGTGTGTGTGTGTGTGAGTGGGTGTTTTTTTTTGCCCCTCTGCCCCGCGCCCCCCGCCCCTCCAAGCGTCCCGGCAGCCAGCAGCGCCGAGGGGGAGCGGGGTGCGGGGGGCGAAGGGCGGAGGAGGAGGAGGAGGAGGAGGAGGAGGAGGAGGAGGAAGAGGAGGGCTACCAGGGCCAAGAGAAAGAAGCCCCAAGCGAGCGGTGACACGGCCCCTACCATCGTGCTCTTCGATATGGGGCTTGGGTTTCTTTCTCAATTTGGACTTCTTCTTATTGGTCCTTTCCAGGATTTCTTTAATGTGCTGGGTCACTGGGGAACAAACAAAGCGATGAAGACAAGGGAGCGGGCGGGAGGGGGAGCATGAACGTCAGAGCGGGGCCGAGAACGGGCCCCGGGAACCAAACCGCAGGCGGGAAGCAGGAGGGACAGGCGGGAAGGTGGGAGGACGACAGCGAGGATGGGGGAGGCCAGAGTGGAAACGGAGAGTGGCCGGAAGGCGACCGAAAGGGGGAAAAAGGCATAAAAGAACCCGAAAGTAAAAAGGCAACAAAAGAAAAAGAGGTGAAAATGAGAAGTAAATAAAACAGAAGCGAAAATGAAAACAAGAGTAAAACAGAAGGGGAAGTAAAAAAATGAAAACGAGAAAGAAAAACGGATAAAATGAAAATGAAAATGAAAAATACGGAAAATGAAAATGAAAATAAATATAAATGAAAATAAAAATGGAACAAAATATAAATGAAAATGAAAACAAATAAAATGAAAATGAAAATGAAAAATGAATAAAATGAAAATGAAAAATAAAATGAAAATGAAAATAAAAACGGAACAAAATATAAATGAAAACAAAAATAAATAAAATGAAAATGAAAAATAAATAAAATGAAAATGAAAATAAAAATGAAAAATAAATAAAATGAAAATGAAAATAAATAAAATGAAAATGAAAATGAAAAATGAATAAAATGAAAATGAAAATGAAAATGAAAATGAAAAATAAAATGAAAACGAAAATAAGAACGGAACAAAATGTAAATGACAACAAAAATAAATAAAATGAAAATGAAAATAAAAATGAAAATGAAAAATAAATAAAATGAAAATGAAAATAAAAGTAAAATAAATCTAAATGAAAATGAAAATAAAAATTGAACAAAACATAAATGAAAATGAAAATAAATAAAATGAAAATGAAAATGAAAATGAAAAATAAAATGAAAATGAAAATAAATATAAATGCAAATGAAAATAAAAATGGAACAAAATATAAATGAAAATGAAAAATAAAATGAAAATGAAAAGAAAAATAAAATAAATATAAATGCAAATGCAAATGAAAATGGAACAAAATATAAATGAAAACGAAAATAAAATGAAAATTAAAATGAAAATAAAAAGGAAATAAAATGAAAATGAAATAAAACTGAAACCGAAATTAAAAATAAAAATGAACGTGAAAATAAAGAACAAAACCCAGTCGGGCGACGCCTGGCGGGGCCGGGTGGCCGAGCACGGCTGGAGCGGAGCTGAGCGCAGGCACGCTGCTGACGCGGGGCGTAGGGGGGGACCCTCTCCCATCGGAGCGCCGGTTTTTGCTGCCGGCAGGCCGAATCCGGCGTGAGCGCGGCGATGGCGATGAAATGAGCTTGACACCTCTGCTGCGGGCAGGCCGGGGCGGGGGGGGGGGACACGACAGGACACGGACACGGGCAGCCCCCAGCCCTCCCAGCCCCTGCTGTGCCGCGACGGGGGGAGGTCTCCCCTGCCTGGTGGTACCTACCCGTGTGCTGGCCCCGACCCGTCCCGCCGGCACCGGAGCCGGCTGCCCGTCCTGCCCCGCCGCCTTCGGGGATGCTCTTGCGCGCGGGGCTTTCTCACCCGCCCTACGGCTTTCCCCGTGGACACCTCGGTTGGGTCCATCTCGCGTTGTCCCCAAGCTGGGCAGGTCCACCACGCCTCCACGTGACGCCGGTGTCCCCCAGACGTCCCTGCCTGCTCCCTGGGGAGCCGAAGGGCACCCGAAAACAACCAGAACCGTTCCAGCTCCGTCTCCCGAGGCTGCCTGGCCAACTGCGAAAACCCGGGACCTCCCCGGGACCCCCACCTCTGCCTCATCCACCACCCCACTGCAAGATGGCACCAACCCATGGGGTGCGGGGATACCCAACCCTCCAGCCGCGCCGCGGGTGGCCAGCAGGCGGCATCCCCTCCCGCCAGCCTCAGGGCAGGCACCGACCATCCCCGCGCCCCTGCCAGACCGGATCCCATCACCCGCGAGACAAGTGCCAGCGGTGAAGGAGCGGGGACGGCCGAGCCCAGGACTGGAGAGGGCCTCCTACAATCCCCACCCGTTTGGGGTCAAATAGCCAAAACTTAGGTCTCTTCTATCTGCTGTGACCAAAAACCACCTCGGGAGCTGGGAATCAAGCTGGCTCCCCTTCCAGCACGGTTTTTTTTTTGATCTGAAGCTACTCGAGAAGCCAGAAGCATCTGGAGATGGTGATGGTGAAATCACAGAATCATAGAATGGTTTGGGTTGGAAGGGACCTCTAACGGTGCCCTCACGGGCCAGAAGAAGTCCCGGGAACTCTCGCTTACGGCCACCCCCGGTGGAGGTGACGCTGAGCCTGCAGCAAAGGTATCAAAGCTCATTTCGTGTTGGGTCTCATGCTGGATTTCCGTGCGCCGGGGAGGAAAGGCCGGCGGTAAAGGCACCACCGCGCTCGCTGCACCTCCGGGAGGGCTGTTGGATGAGTTCCTCGCCCACCTTTCAACAAGGAGACTCATGGATGCGAAGGGGAAAGGAACAAAATAACAAATAAATGGGTTGCAACGTCAGCAGGGGCAAAAGCCACCGGGCAGCGGTTTCTCTCTTACCTTTAGTGTCATTCACCGGATCCATGTGCCTGTAAATATATCCTTCTAGGTAGGAATGGAATTTGGGTGTGGGTGGGAAAAAGGCCAAACAAATGGCCATGAGCTCCCAGCCCCGGGCCAGGCTCTCGTAACGGAAGTTCTCGGTGGTCTGCCGGCACAGCTGGATGTAGAGCTCGTCTCTCAGACCCTGCATGCTCCAGCCTTTGGTGGCGATCTCCAAGGCCACGTTGAGTTGGTCCGTCTTGGCCCGCCGGTCCCCCATGTACATCTGAATCAGTTTAAATATTTCGCACGCCTCCTTCTTGACGTTGCGGTCGTTGGTCATGATCATGGGTTTCTTGATGGACTCGCTGCTCCAGGCCAGCATGTTAGCGATGGACACCTTCCTGCGGAAGAGCCCTTGGGTGTGCTTGTTGAAGTGCTTGGAGGCCCAGTTCTCAATGTCCGTCTCCGAGGAGGGCTTCCGCAGGTTGAAGGTGGGGAAGACACAGCTGGCGCTAGGCATCATGTTCCTGGTCTGTCTGCTGCTTTCAAACTGGGCGCAGGCACCGAGATCCTCCGACTAGGAGACAACAGCCAGACAAGTCCATGTTACTAACAGCATGGCCACACCACCAAACCAACCAACCAACCAACCAACCAATCAACAAACCAACCAACCAACCAACCAACCAACAAACCAACCAATGAACCAACCAACCAACCAACCAACCAATCAACAAACCAACCAACCAACCAACCAACCAACAAACCAACCAATGAACCAACCAACCAACCAACCAACCAATCAACAAACCAAGCAACAACCAACCAACCAACAAACCAACCAACAAACGAATCAACAAACCAACCAACCAACAAACCAACCAACCAATCAATCAACAAACCAACCATCAAACCAACCAACCAACAAACCAACCAACGAACCAACGAACCAACCAACCAACCAACCAACCAACCAACGAACCAACAAACCAACCAACCATCAAACCAACCAACCAACCAACGAACCAACCAACCATCAAACCAACCAACCATCAAACCAACCAACCAACCAACGAACCAACCAACCATCAAACCAATGAATCAACCAACCAACCAATCAACCAACCAACCAACAAACCATCGCAGCATCAAGAGGTCACCCCACACTCTCGCCGAAAGCTATGTCCTCTCCAAGGAGCTGCTCCTCAATCCCATCATGGGCAAGTGGAGCCGGTCTGGTGCCAGCGGCCAAGGCTGCTCGAGGCACCGATCGGCATCAGGAGGGAGGGGACCAGTGGGGATAAGCGAAGCCACCTGAAAGCCGATGTGCTGGACTCCCTTCGTGCCCGGCACCCTGGTCACTCAGGCTTTGCATGGACAGAAGGAGGTGGTGGCTATTAGTAACGTGAGGGGAGCAAAGGGCAACTGGCTTCGGGCTCCACCAGTCCTTCGGGCACACTGGGGAGGGGACGCACTCACCTGTAACCAGCCCCCCAAATAATCCCCTCTCCCCAAAGTCACGTTCAAGCATGGTTCTCCAGCGGCCACATACCCAGGAGGAGGCCGGTGGCTCCTCCAAGCCATGAGCGACATGGATGTTGTTTCTTTACATCCCACGTGCAGAGGGACACAAGCTGCCCTGGATCTAACCTC
Organism: Aptenodytes patagonicus; assembly: GCF_965638725.1. Taxonomy (NCBI): domain Eukaryota; kingdom Metazoa; phylum Chordata; class Aves; order Sphenisciformes; family Spheniscidae; genus Aptenodytes; species Aptenodytes patagonicus. Next base: position 17,267 of record NW_027472085.1, read on the forward strand.
ACCTGCAGAGCACCCAGCCGGGAAGGACCTCTGCAGAGAGAAGGGCACCCCTGCAGACCAGTATCCTTCTACTGCTGGAACCAGCACAGCTTATGGGTATCACCCCAGGAGGTGGAGGGACACCCAAACAGCTGATGACCAGCACGGAGGAAGGCAAACAAGGGCACTTGGGATGGACTGCTCCCTGGTCCTGCAGCCAGCCAACGTGGCTTCATTGTCCATCAGCTCGCTCTTCTGCAAGTGCAACGGCTGGGCCAGCGTCACCTGGGCTCGGTGGCCCTGGGGACGTGACTCGTGGGCAGGCAGGAGGCGAGCCCTTCCCTTAGCAGGGAAGAACATGCCACACCATCCAGAGGTGACGTTGCCCTCCCCACCATGCGCAGGGGGACCGTGTTGGTGGCCCCAAGCAGGGACTGCGTGCAAGGTGACCACAGCGGTGCCACGACCTTGGGGCTGGGCTTTAGACGAGGAACAGAAGAAGTTTTCTAGCAGGAGGCGGAACCAAGGTAGAAAGAGCCAGGGCCACGTGGAGGCGGCAAGTCCAGGAAGGGACAAGGAAGCCACCCAAAGAGCCACCAGAGCTGCTGGTAGACAACTGAGCCTCTGCTTCTTCAAACATTTCAAGTTTCTTGTCTCCTCATTCAACAGCTCGTCCCTTCCCAGTGTTGAGGTCTCGTCTTCCCAATGACATCGCTGAGCTCCCATCGTCAGTGACAATAGCAGGGACCTGGCCGTGGGGGCACGGGAGCTTCCCCCGCCGAGGGACCCAGCCCTGCCGTTCCTACGGAGGCCACATCACCCAAAAGGTCCTTCTGTGTCCTCCAACCTGCTGGTCAGCTGAAGGCACGTGGGGCTTTCCGGGTGGAAGGAGATGCAGCTCTAAGGCTTCTCGCCCTGCAGCCATCGCTGCCGTGGCTCTTCCAAAAGCCGGTCCACGAGCTGGGCCACCGCCACGCTGTTCGTCCAGGGCACCCAAGGAGAAGCAAAGGACCACGTCTGCTGGGGACATCAGCCTTCTCCAGCCAAGTCCACCCCAGCGGACAGCGCGGTCAAGCTGGGGAGTGACACAGGCGGCAGAACGTGATGGGTCCTCTGCTGCTAGGGCCAATGTAAAATTAGCTTCAGCCCTAATTAGCAAAGTCCTAAATGAACTTGGGGGAAGCCTAGGGCTACAACAAGGGGATAAGCAATCGGGCGTCAATGGCTGCTGGCCGTCACCTCCTGGCAAGGGGTGACCCTCCTTTTGGCTCGGGGATTAGGGGAACGCTGAAACCCAGAAGCAAACTCAAGCGTGCTGTGGGGGAAGGAAGTCGTGGTGCCACGTGGATGGGGCTCGGACGCATCCCAGTGCGGGGCTGACGTGGGGACGCACCGTCGGTGACACTGGGCACGTCCCCATCGCTTGTGCCACCCCGTCACATCTCCTGTGCACTTCCCTCCTCTGCCAGGTCTCTGCATCTCCCTGTGTGTCATCTCCAGCGTCATTTTGCTCTGGTTTTCTTCTCCGTTTCTGCCACATCTTGCCATCATGGACAGCGTGACAACCCTCCGCACAAAGCTCACCGCCAGGGCCGGCTGCAGGTCTGCGCCCACCGCAAGAGGCTTCCGCTTTGACCAATGTTGAAGGTTGCCCAGTTGATGGGAGCGTAGGAAACCAAATTAAAACCACGTGACAATCTTAGACATGATCATCAAATGGTCTGGGTTGGGGGGGGATCTTCAAAGACCATCCAGTCCAACCCCCCCTGCAATGAGCAGGGACATCTCCCACTAGATCAGGTTGCTCAGAGCCCCGTCCGACCTGACCTTGAACACTTCCAATGATGGGGCATCCACAACTTCTCTGGGCAACCTGGTCCAGCGTCCCACCACCTTGGCTGGAAATCTGCTCTTCCTGGAACGGGTGTCCCTGAGCTTGAGGACAACATCAGACAGGGTCAACCAGACAGAAACGCCCGGGCAGCGGAGAAGAGTCCCACCACATCCTGAGCTCCACGCAGAAGGCACGGGATCACTAATGGTGGCAGCTATTCCTCCTGGCCAACGTGAGCATCCAAAGCGGATTTGGAGCTCTCCAGTTTTGGGTTTGAACCTCCTCGTGCAGCACCGGGTGCCTGGGAACACTTGTGCATGGGGAATTTTCTTCTGCTGCCTTTGGATGCAACGCCCCACCAACTTCCTTACACATTCCCATGGGCAAAAAAGCATTTTCCAGATTATTTGCTGTTTCCCAGGTTTTTGCACATCCAGGGTCTCCCTCGTCCTTGCTGATACCAAGCTCCATCTTCCAGGCAGTTTTCCAGGTCGGATTGTTCTCACCAGGGTAACTATCCCTGCACACGGCGTCATCATCCAGTTTTAAAAAGCCGTTATAGCCTTTCCTCCCGTCCTTACATCAGCACTCGATGCATCCAAAAGCAAATCAAGCCGTCTTATTCTGGAAACCCTTGTCTTCACCTCCCCACCTCCGCAGACCATCTCTGGGCTCCTCTGGCCACGGGGACGCGGGCAGCGTCCCTGTCCTTGCCCGGAGCGGGGTACTACAGGTCAGAGGGGCAGATTTTGGGTGTCGGATGCTGGAGGGGAAAGGACATGGGAGCTGAAAGCCGTAAGCCAGGAGCTGCTGATGGGAAACACCTGATGGGTTGGAAGATGGGCACAGGGGATGCACCAGCTCCAGCAGGTCCAGGTCACGGCCCATGGGGGGCTATCAGCAGCAGGAGGGCTACGCCGTCATGAGAATGGTCTATGGCAGCTGCAGGAGCTCCTCTGGGATGGGAGTTTGGGGCAGGAGGGGTCTCCAGGACCGGGGCAGCTCAGTCCCAGGGAGGGTACAGGCAGCTCAGAGCCCTGGGAAGCAGATCCTGGAAAGCTGGTGTGCTTGTGGCTGTTTCATCCCAGGGTTTTGAGGAACCAGCTTGCTAAGGAGCAACTTCTTTGAGGGACCAGGTTACTAAGGACCAGCTTTGAGGGACCAGCTTGCCAAGGACCAGCTTCTTTGAGGGACCAGCTTGCTAAGGAGCAACTTCTTTGAGGGACCAGCTTGCTAGGGACCAGCTTGCTAAGGACCAGCTTCTATAAGAAAGCAAATCTGGCAGCCAGGTCGGCAGCGCTGTTGATCCCAACGTGCCAGGGAGGAGACCGAGGCAGGATCCGTGTGGGGTGCTGCCTGCGATCAAACGGGACAGCCTGCACCGGCGGGACGAAGCTCCTCAACTTACTGTCAGTCCTCACTGAAAAAAAACTCCTGGAAATTGCCTCGGAGTTACCAGTGGGTCCGGTGACGGGTTCAGCCACCACTTGGATGGCTGGAGCTGGGGTGGTGGGTCAAGACCCCAACTCAAACATGGTGCTGCCTGTTCCTGCTCACCGCGAAAGCCAAGGGCCAGCGGCGCGGCTCCAGCACCTCGAACCGCTACAGCTGGGAACAATCTGGTGAGCAAACCCTCATTTCTGGCAGAGGACGCCTTTGAGAACGGAAGCAGGTGGAGAGAGCAGAAAGGGGCCGATTTTCTTGATGCCGTTTACACACCCTGGCCATCTCCCCTCGCTCTGCAGAAGGGACATCCCTGCTCACGCGTCTCCTCCAGCTGGATGGGGACCAGAGGTGGCATTTTGGGTGTCCCCAGAATCCAGTGCTCTTGCGAGGAAGCTACGAAGCCCAGGCTGAGCCACCGCAGGATTGATAAGGAAAATCTCCTGCACCGCCGCAGTCCGACGGTGCCGTGACGTGAAACGCAAGGAGATGAGTTACTGCAAAGCACACGAGCCCCGTGCATGTGCCGGGAGCACCGAGCACAGCCGGGGATGGGCGCTCAGGGCTCCCCTGGGAGCCGGGTGGGTGCTTGGGGTCCAGGAGCTGGCTCCCACCGAGTGCCAGCCAGACCGAAAGAGGAGAAGCAGCGCCTGAAGCCACGGCACAGGGCCGAGGCTGCCACAGTGCAGAGGTGCCCATGCCGGCACTCGGCGGCTACGAAGGTGCAGGATCACCTGGGGACCATCCCGCTGGATCTGCAGCGGAGGCGGGGATTTAAACCGGCTTTACAAGAAGAAGGAGCCTTATCGGAGAGGGTGGTGGGGACGCTGCGCTGCCACGTGGTTTGGTCTGCCCAACCTGGCGTGGCACCTGAGGAGGCGCCACGCGGCGGGCGAGGGTTGGCGGCGCGGGGCACGCGGCGAAGCCCCCCGACGCCGGGGACATCCCCGAGGACGTTACCTGAGACGGATGCAAGTAGGGCTCAGGGGAGGCCAGGTTGGTCTGCACAGAGACGCTCTTCTCCAGCAGGATCTGGGGGAAGCCCAGCTTCTCGAAGGTGTTCCTCTTCCAGTGCTTGTTCTCCTGCTGCGCCAACGCCTCGTCCTCGCTGAAGGCTCGCACCACCGGACCCGGCATGGGTAAAGGGAGGGCACCGTCGCTCTCGTAGCCCGAACCGTCCTTTTGGGAATCCCAGCTGCTCCGTTGTTTCATGTGGTAGTGGGCTTGCTGAGCTTCCCAAGCCAGGCGCGCCTGTGCCAGGAAGGGCTCGGGGAAGCCCCGCGCCGCCTCCGCCTCCACCGCCTTGCTCTCCGTACGGTTCATCGGTGACCTGTTGGATCCTGGGGTGGCTCGTTCCTCACCCAGCATCTGCTCGCCCAACACCTCCCGGTCCCCTGAGCCGTCCGTGGAGGAGGCGTTGGGGTCGTGGGATAGGGAAGGCTTTCGGCTTTTCCTCTTTCTGGTGGAGGGCGAGTAGCCGGTGGAGGACAAGGTGTCCTGTTGGCTGGACCACGACATGGAGTCCTCGCCCTGGGCCACCTGGCCACCTGTTGGGCCAGGGCAGAAGTCGGGTCCCTCCATGCTGCTGTAGTCACCCGATTTGATCTCCAAGCGTTGGTCCCGGACCAGGCAGGGGCTGTGCTGCAGCGAGTAGGAGCCGCCGATGGGGTTGGGGGAATATTTGTGCCTCAACCCCGTCTTCATCTTAGGGCTGGAGCCCGACTGCTCGACGTAGACCAGTTGCCTGACATACTCCTTGCCAGCGGGGCTGTACTCCAGGCTCATGAACCGGTCGGGACACTTCTGTTTGGTGAGCACCAACTGCTGGTAGGGCGAGTTGGAGCCTTGCTTGGGTGATTGCAGGAAGGGGTGAGGTTTACGGATGGGTGATTTCTGCGGCGAGCCAGCTTTGTAGCTCCCGCTGGCTTCGTACTGCATGTCCACGGGGGGTTCGTCATAGATGGGAGCCTGGTACTCCATGGGGGGTTCCTCGTAGAGGGGGGGCTCGTAGGCGTAGCGGGGCGAGGAGGGTTGCGACTCGCTGGAGTGCTTGCGGTGCTGGGCTTGGAGCGGGGAGCAGAAGGAGTCCCCCCGGCCGAGCAGCGGCGAGCAGCTGCCCACGTGCTCAGCCCTCTTCAAGAAGGGTGACTGCTTCCTCTCTGGGAAGAAAACAGAGTTGTCGGTGTCGGGGGCGAAGGTTTGCAGGTTGGGCGATTGTTGGCCCCCTGAGGGTCGCCGCGAACGGGTGCCCGGTTGGTTTTCGGGTGCGTAGCCGTTGCCTTGGTGCATGAGGAAGCTGGGCTCACGGTCGGTCACCTTGATCAGCATCCGCTCCTTGGTGCCGGCGTTCCATCGCAGGGACGACGTCCTGCGGGGAGAAACACAGCGCCGCCATCAGCGAGCGAAGCCCCCCATGCCCACAGGCGGACAGACGCCCCCATACCGCTGCCCTGGGACCCCCCAGACCCTCGGCCGCAGCAGAGCCCAAAGGATGGACATGCCCAAGCACCCCAAGCCTCTCCCATCAGGTGAAGGGCACGTCGGTGATGGAGAGACCAGTGCATTGCCACTGTCCCAAACTCAGTGGCACCGGCCCGCAGCTCTCCCCGGCTCCCACAGACCTCAGCAACCCTCATGGTGAAGGACGCGCAGGCTGGAAAGCCAAGCCCCGAGAAGCGATGACACCCCTTGGAGCACATCTCTAGGAGACAGCCCTGAATCATCCCTCCCCGCTCGTGCCTTGGTGCTTCTTGGAGCCGAACAGCGACGGAGGAGCGAGCATGGCCACCCGCTGGGGACAAGCTTTGGGGCAGACGTACGTTGGGTGACAGTTTCATGGGTGTTTGGGAACGCAGTCCTTGCAGGGAGCGGGGACCGACCTCCACCACGGTCCCCACCTGGGACCAGCCCCTTGCTGGGATCTCCCATCCCAGGGCGAGAAGGAGAAGCCGCCTATGCACAGCCCCGTCTCTCCCACCTCTTCTTGCTTTCCATTCCTCGCAGCACCCAGGATTAACCCATCTCACCCCCTCCATCCAGCCCCCTGCCCGGGATTAAAACCCTCCTCCGGTTCCCAGCTAGAGCTGAGTTACGTTAAAACCAGGAAAAAATAATAATCCCAAGCATCGTTCCAAAAGAAGTTGAAGGCAAAAACCTTCAGACTTTGCCCCCTCTGCCGCAGAGGGAGCCCACGGTGGGAGGACGGGGCAGGGGACTGAACCTCTGCCCGTGGTTTGGCTCCTGCGGGGACGCTAAATAGCTCGGGGGGGCTTGAAAACACAACCCCGACCCGTGCAGAGATGTCCCAGCCTCACGAAATGCGAACCCCCGTTGCCTTGTACCCTGAGGCCATGGGGCAGCTACTTCTGGCAGCACCGAAGCGGAGTACCGACATGCTGGGGCAGGGAGGGGAGGGACAGCTCAGCCAACTGCCTAAACCCGCATGACGCGTGGACACCTCGGTCTCCAAAGGGACGGAGCACAAGCACCGCAGGAGGTGAAAGCAGCAGCTGCCCTCCGTCCCCTTCATCGCCGAAAAAAGCCCTAGGGCCAGCCCCGGATGGGACGAGCATCTCAGCACGGCTGCGAGGATGCGCACGATGCCCACGGAGAGGCAAGCGGGAGCTGGAACGGTGGTGGCGGATGCCCATGGCTTCCCTGATGCTCGAGCTCACTGCATCCCTCAGCCACTTCGCACCCCGTGCGGTGACGCCCTGCACACTTCCACTGAACGTCTCTCAACGTGGAGCATCCTACGGCATCTTGCTGTTGCGTGACTCGCAGAGACTGTACCTGCACACCCCAAACCCCCGTGGCATCGGGCTGGAAACTGCCTGGTGGAGCCTGTTTTCGTACATACAACGTGCACGTGCGAACAAGCGCCAACGGGGGACCTTCTTAATTCTGAGATGTGAATAATCATCCCCAAATCGCCACCCAACAGGCAGCTTCTGTGGCAGTCCTGGCACGAGCAGGGGTGAAAGCTCAGCCGGGCAATGTGCCGAGCGTGCCAGGAGCTCACCCGAGCAGGGTTCAGCAGGGACCAACTCATCCACAAGTGAAAAAACCCTGGAGCCTGCAACCAGAGCCAGGAGGAGACCTCCTTCACCTCTACCTGAAGTCCATCTTCCCGTTAAGGCATTTGATAGTCCTGGTGGGTAACATCTCCTCCGAATGACGACGTGTCCCGCAAAGCTGGGTCTCCCATCACCGATGTTCCAGCAGCACGTCTGCAGGTTCTCCGTTTCAACCCTAATTGCAATTTGCAATGAATCAAAGAGGTTTTTTTTCCTCTTTATTAATAATTCACGGGCAGAAATAATTATAATCTCAGGATAATCTCGGCCCTGCAGGATTAACTCCTTGGGACTGGGTTGCAGGGAGCTGTGAAACCTGGGCAAGGCTGGCTGGGCTCCATCTGGGCTGGTCAAACCTTCCCCTCAGGGCTGCTCAGTGTCCTGGGATGAGCAAGAAAGCCCCAGGGGCGGGGAGCAACTCAACCCTTCTCAAATGAATCCACCTCTCCTGGGGCAGCTCCGAGCTGGCAGATCATCCACCGTGGAAAAACTGCCCCTCTACGGGAGGGTGGACATCAAGGCTTGGCCCAACTCACTACCTGAAGTTACCACCTCCTCACAAAATAAAAGTATCAAATACTCGGAGGAGCAAAACTTCAGCCAAGCTTGGGCTTCAGCCTTAGACGCGCCTACGCGGCTCCAGCCTCAAAGGCAACTATCACTTCGTTTGGGACGTTGCCCGCCACCTTGCCAGCGTGCTGCTGTCAGATGGGGAGTAGGAGAAAATAATTTCCTATCATCATCATAAACTCGGGCAAGAGCCAGGAAACAAATCTCCCAGCGGTAGGATGTGACGTTGGAGCTGGACAGAGATGCCTCCGTCCCCGTCACTCCCCAAACTGCAGGCACACCAGGGATGTGGTTTGCACCTTGCTCTCCCCCGAACGTTGGGTGACCTTTGGGAACCAACCCTTCTCCTGTGCTCCGTGGAGCCTGTTGGTGGGAAATGTGCCTGTCGGGAAGGGCAGGAGCCAGACACCACCGGCTGCAGCCTTGCCACCCGGCTCAGGTTCGTTCTCCAGGGCTGTCCCAACCCGCGGCGTCTCCAGTGAGGGACACAGTGACCTCACACCATGAAGAGTTGGCCCAAGAGTTGGCTCATGCTTCTGCTCCCGTCCACATGAAGCAATCGATAGTATGAGACTCTGAGCTACTGCCAACTCCATACTGGGTCTCCTGAACCTGGTGACCCACAGCTTTCATCGATTACAGGTCACTGGAGCCTCTTCTCACGATGAAATCCCAGAGATGAGGGAGGTCGATGCCCAGCAGAAGAGGGCCTTCCCACTCCTTTTTGGCAGCACGCACCACCTCCAGACGCCCTGCCACCAGAACAGCTCTCAGAGGTCACGCTGAACAACCCACCAGCCTCGGCTCCAGTTCTGGTGCCAAAACACCCCATTTGACGTCTTGCCCAATGCACACTTCTCACCACCCACCACCCTCAGTGGATCTCATGGATCCTGAGAGCTGGAGGCAGGTCTCCTTATGCCAGGTTACCACATTAAATAAGAATTAAACCTTCTCCCCTGCTTTCGTGGAAGCACGTCTACAGCGAGATCTTCTGCATCGTGTCCTGAAGGTTGAAGATGGCTCTTTGTTTCTTCGAGAGAGCAGCAAAGCCACCAGCTCCGGCCAGCTCATGCTGCCTTCACCACTTGCACTTGCTTAAGACCACGCTTTGATTTTCCTCTTCGCTACCCCAGTTCTCTCCAGTCTTTTCCACCTTGTCCAAAACATTTCATGGCCACTGGTTGGGGGGTTCTGCAAGAAGAGGCTCTTCTGCCCCTGCATGACCCGGCGCAAGTGGGGTGGCCCATGGATCACCCCAACTAACAGAGGTTTTTCATCTGCTCAATCCATGTTTCAAGTCCTTGGGAGATGCCACCCAGGCAGGGGACACTCAGGAGGAAGAGCAGAGGTGGTTTTTATGGAGGTGCCGAAAGCATCGCCCGTCTCGCAGGAGGGATCTGAGCTGGAGTTTGCTGCTGTCTCCAAAGCACAGGGAAGCACATCGTGTTATCATTCCCTCGCCGAGTCCCACGCTGGCACAGACGATACCGGAGGCACCGTCTGCGACACGTCTGGGAGGACGGGCTGCTCTCCCAGTTCATTCCTCTCTCATTCTCAGTTATTTTTTCACAGCCACTTGTTCTTTCTGTCCTTCAGAAAAAGGCAGAGTGAGTCCAATTACTGAGTTTTGCAGAAAAATGCCCACAAAGAGGCATATATAAATATCTCCCTGCATGAGGCTCCACCATCTCCCGGCACCCTGCTCATTGCTTGCCCATGACTTTGTCCTCGCTCCAGGGGATGTGGGGAACAATTTCTTCCTTCCCTTTCCGTAGCAGCATTTCGAGCTCCTGAGGACTTGAGCCTCCTGCCGGCTTCTTGCCGTTGAAGACCTGCATGAGTTTGGGTCCCTCCTGGTCCCTCCAGACTGGTTGTTGGATCTCAACCACTCATCGAGCCCTTCCAGACCCCCAAAACTCCCTCCACAACCACAGGAGCATGCCCTGAACAAACTATCGGGGCAGGGTGATGAGGGGAAGCCTTGCTAGGTCAGATACGCCAAGAAACTCTTGGCTGCATCGCCCAGCATCAACAAGCTGAAACGATGAGTGAGGTGAGAAGATAGATCTGCTGCGGAGAGCGCCAAGGACCGATTTCATCCCCATCCTGCTCCCTCATTAACGGGCAGATTTCCCACCAGTGCCGGGGTGGCAAGGCCGGAGGCAGCGCGATGCCAGCGGGCAAGAAAGGATTACAACCCCACCAGCAACAAATCACCGTCCCGCTGCCGCATGGACGTTAACCGAGGTCTCCTCTTCCTTCAATAATTATCTGACCACGGAGGACACTCATTTATTTTCACCATGGTTACGAACTGCAGTAATTACAGGCTGGGTCACTTAACCCGCCCTGTGGTACCCAGCACACCCTCGTCACCTCCCCTCCGACTCACACCGCTGGCTAGGACCACAGTTGAGCAGCCACCAGGACAGACGGGGACTTGCATCTTGAGGACGACGAACTAGAAGAAGAAGGGATGGATAATCGGACCAAGGCTGGGCAGGAGCCAGGGAAATCAGACCTGTTCTCCTGGTAGCTAGTTCCTTCTCTGCAGCGGGTAAAGAAATTGTTTCTGGTCTCAAGCGCGACCACAAGCCACGAGCATCAGCACCCGCCTCCCACTACTGCTCAGAAACAGGTTTCCCCAACCTGGGATGAGACCGCACCGGGTGATTTGCGCGCACAAATCACATTTGATCTCATGGTGATTTGCAGCACATCACAGAGGAAGGGGAGACTCCAGGTGCCTCCTCGGGGTCCCCCAAACCTCATGGGTGGACGATTGGGAGCCAAGGTGTTGGCTGGCTGCTTCAGGGCCACCTGAGAGCCCAAGTCCTCGTTACCTCTCTCCTTTCTGATACTCCTTTCCCCAAGTTGCTGATGTTTTTCTATTACACACAGACGAGTAATTTAAACTCCAGACATGTCCATGGGTGCTTTGTTTTTGGAGATCATAGAATCATAGAATCATTGAGGTTGGAAAAGACCTCTAAGATCATCGAGTCCAACCATCGACCCAACACCACCACCCACTAAACCATGTCCCTAAGTGCCTCATCTACTCGTCTTTTAAATACCTCCAGGGATGGGGACTCAACCACTTCCCTGGGCAGCCTGTTCCAATGTTTCACCACTCTTTCAGTAAAGACATTTTTCCTTACATCCAATCTAAACCTCCTCTGGCGCAACGTGAGGCCATTTCCTCTCGTCCTATCGCTTGTCACTTGGGAGAAGAGACCAACACCCACCTGGCTACAACCTCCTTTCAGGTAGTTGTAGAGAGCGATGAGGTCTCCCCTGAGCCTCCTTTTCTCCAGGCTGAACACCCCCAGTTCCCTCAGCCGCTCCTCATCAGACTTGTTCTCCAGACCCCTCACCAGCCTCGTTGCCCTTCTCTGGACACGCTCCAGCACCTCAACATCCTTCTTGTAGTGAGGGGCCCAAAAGATGAGGTTGACGCTCTTGCTTGCTTTTCAGTATGAACTCCCAGCGAGGCAGAAGGAGTCATTAAAGGCTGTAACGCCAAATGGCCAAGGAGTGATTAATAGCCATCGCCGTAAAAACATCAGCAACCTTGGAAAGCCTCTGCGACACGTGGCCCCGACAATACTCGGCAAAGCCACGCCGCCGGAGTGGCACAAGCCGCCGTCAGTCTGTCACCTCGGTGTCATCAAGCCCCATCTCCTCCTGCTTCTGCGGGCGATTCCGGCATTGCTACAGTTAGAAAGAGCAGGACGCACAGAAGGTGGCCCCAAAGCCCCCCAGGTGCACCAAGGTGACACCGGTGGGACCGCAAAGGCCAGAGGACGATGGGGATGCGCGGCCATTCTCCCGCATTGGCGAAGTTATTTGCAAAAGAGCAAGACACCTCCAAAGCTATGGGAGATCAGCCTGCTGGCGTTTCTCTGCCTCTTCAGCTAAAAGGAGGGGAGACCAGCACCTCAGTAAGGAGAAAAAAACAGGGAAAGCTGGGGGGACATCTTCCCCCGCCACCCTGAAACGCGGTGCTCCCCCAGCGCCACCTGGGTCATGTCTATGGTCTGGTTGACAGCAGGACCCACGTGGCGGCCAGAGCAGAGTCCTGGCTACGCTCCGGCATGCGGCCACACCGCAAAGCACGGTGCAAGGCACCGACGGCAGCACGGTTGGGGTTAGCCCTGCCTCGCGGGCAGTGACGCCTCGCTGGGAGCAGGCAGGGAGGTGCGGCAGGGACGGCAGAGCTTTTCTTTCCCCGCGTGCGGATCCGCAACCGCAGGCATCTCATCTGCACAGAATCATAGAATCGTTTAGGTTGGAAAAGACCTTTAAGATCACCGAGTCCAACCGTTAACCCAACACTGCCAAGTCCACCACTAAGCCATGTCCCATAGATGCAGGAGGTTTTGCAGCCACGCCGTTATGTTTTCCAATGACTCCTCCTCTTGCAAAGACGTCCACCCTGTCCTGCCACCGTCACCCGTGGGTTTTCGGCGCGCATCCCTGCCCGCAGACCCGGCAGCAGAGGAGCACTGGGGAGAAGGAGGGAGAGCTGCAAATCAAGAGCAGCTCCGTAAGGAAGAGCTGCCCGGTCTGATGCCCTTTTCCCACCCCAACAGCTTCCGACCTCCAAGCTAAAAACCCGGGTACCACAAAGCAGTAAGAGATGAGCACCAAGTGATGCTCTGCACACCCCCGTGCTTCAGCTCTTCCACCGTCCCCGAACGGAGAGGAATCCGTCCTAAGGCCAGGTGTTTTAACCGGTGAAAGCAGCTCTTAATTCCTGGATTTGCAGCTTGCATTAATATTTCAGACAGCAGCCTGCATCTGGCAACAGCGGATACGAATAAAAATCCCCGCGAAGCAGCCCTGCCTGCCAAATCATCTAGCCAAGGTGGAGCTTTCAATCAAAATATTAAGTAACAGCAACCAATAAACCTGAAAGCTCCGTCGTACTGCCCGGGATTATTGCTAAACGCTAGAAAGCATTGCTACAGACTAAATTGAATTTTCTGCCTGCAAAAGGAATATTGCGAAGGGCCTTTTTGCGGCTAAATCGCTGCAGCCACCGTGCCCACGAGCAGCTCAGTTACTCCAATAAATGAAAAGCGATGCTGCTAGAGAGGAGAGCGAGCCCCGCCGAGGCTTGCCACCCTCCTGGCACAGGAGCTCCTCCAGAAATTCAAAGCATTTCTGTTATCTCTGGCTTGGCACCGTGTTCCCTTTGCTATTTTCTCCTTGCGGGGTAGGCAAGATTTTACTTACGACTCTGCGTACATTTCCATGACAAACTACTTCCCAAATCCCTCTAATCTTCTACCAGCGAAATCAATTTCTTTGCAAATTTGCATAATTTCCGTGGACTGAAACATTTCATTTATTTAGGGGAGGATTTTTCCAAAGCGCTCACGAGACTTATGCTCTTAAATCTCCCTGCCTGCTCAAACACCCCCTCCCTGATCTTCTTCCAGCCTGTGGAAAGTCAACGACAGAGGTGAGAGGAGAACTCTCCGGCGCTGGGCTGCTGGGCACCGCGCGCTCCGTGCACGCTCCGTGAACGGCGTGCACGCTCCTTGCGCGCTCCTCGGCTCCCTCGCCCGGGAATTGCTTCGCTTCCAGTTGCTTTTGCTGGAGAGACACAAGCAATCCTCACCCTGCACCGCGTCTCTGCTGCAGGCAGGTAGACACCATCCCTGACACTTAAATAGAATTATTTTGATGCCTGCAATAATTAAGACCATCCACAGCTCTATTTACCTTAAAAACAGTCACGACAACCAAAATTATATTTTTTACGTTCACAATTTCCACCGTGATGCCTTTAACGTAGTCGATTGGCAGCTACGTTAAATCAGCGCAGGACTAGTGAATAAATCACAGGTCGCAGCTGGGCTTAAGCGCAGTTGCTTTAACAGCATCGTTCTGACTTTTAAATGAATGACACAGCAACGCTTCTCCAAAGGAGATTCAAAAGCAAGAATATTCACAAAACCGACCTAAACACACACATTTTTTCAAGATACGTTTGCTTGTCCCAGTGTTATTTAGACTTTGCAGATGCAGACTATAATTTAGCGCTAGGATTAAATGGGTTTTCCCCTCTCGGGTGTGTGTGGGGAAAGCCCTTAATCTGAATGATTAGTTCAAATATATTGGTTTCCAATGTGCTGTGAACGCATCGGGGCTCCCATCCACTGGAAAAGCACGGGATCCCTGGGCGCCCCGCCACCGCCCCGCCACGCAACCGTGTCCAGGCGCCGTCCCCAAGCTGTCCCCACCGTCCCCGTGCCCTCGCTCTTCCTCACCTTCCTCCCCCGGCCGCGGGAGCCGGGCGCATCTCCTCCCCGTGACTTTTCACCACCCTCCCGAGCTTAACGCCTTTGCGATCCCCCGTCCGGTGCTAAACTGGACCGACTGCGATTCCCCGGGGACGGAGATGAAGGATGCAGCGCAGCCCCCCCTCTCCTCCCAGCTGGGTACCGCCGGCACAGCCAGGGATGGGCGGCCGCCACGCCGAGCGCATCCCACTGCAAAGCCCGGGGTCAGCGATGAGCCGACGGCAGAAAACCTCCCTGTACCTGGCACGCTGCCCGACACCGCTCCGGCGACACAAATATCTTCCTGCAAATGCAGGCAAAGGTGGGCAGCTGGGAAGAAGCCTCCCTGCTCCCCGCAGCAAGCCTAGAAGATATCTGGGCTTCAGACCGAAGCCTCCGATGAGCCCTCCTAAATTTTCCAGCTAGGAAACTGTCCTTAGAACAGCTGTCCAGCCTCTGTAGTCATGCAAAAGCCACCAGAGAACTCAATTTTTTACTAATTTATGGCTAAATTAGGGAATAGGAAGACAGGATAAACCCCCCCCCATCCCTAAGACTTCTTGCTCTGTATCTGCAAGTATTGCTGTTCCCAAAAATTTGTACGTACAGAATTACATGCTTACAATGTATATAAATATCCCAGAGCTTAGATCGTACCTGAAATTTTAAATTCCTGCTTACAGCTTTTATGAGATTAGGGCTCCGTGCAGGCGTCCCCGCAACCCCACCGTGGTCTCTCTGACCCTTCTTCTACACTTGCAATCTCTGTTCCCATCTTTATCTACACGCCCGGAAATCTCACGTCCTCCTTGGACTTCATTTTTTTAAGAAACCTGCAGATATGGTCAAAACCAATTCCTACAGAAATGAGATGTGAGCGAGATACTACCCCTACCCCTGCTCGAGGGTAGGAAGGCTCTGCAGAGGGACCTGGACAGGCTGGATCGATGGGCCCAGGCCAGTTGTATGAGGTTCAACAAGGCCAAGTGCCGGGTCCTGCACTTGGGCCACAACAACCCCATGCAGCGCTACAGGCTTGGGGAAGAGTGGCTGGAAAGCTGCCCAGTGGAAAAAGACCTGGGGGTGTTGGTCGACAGCCGGCTGAACATGAGCCGGCAGTGTGCCCAGGTGGCCAAGGAGGCCAATGGCATCCTGGCCTGTATCAGAAATAGTGTGGCCAGCAGGAGTAGGGAAGTGATCGTGCCCCTGTACTCGGCACTGGTGAGGCCGCACCTCGAACACTGTGTTCAGGTTTGGGCCCCTCACTACAAGAAGGACGTTGAGGTGCTGGAGCGTGTCCAGAGAAGGGCAACGAGGCTGGTGAGGGGTCTGGAGAACAAGTCTGATGAGGAGCAGCTGAGGGAACTGGGGGTGTTTAGCCTGCAGAAAAGGAGGCTGAGGGGAGACCTCATCGCTCTCTACAACCACCTGAAAGGAGGTTGTAGCCAGGTGGGGGTCGGTCTCTTCTCCCAAGTAACAGGCGATAGGACGAGAGGAAACGGCCTCAAGTTGCGCCAGGGGAGGTTTAGATTGGATGTGAGGAAAAATGTCTTTACTGAAAGAGTGGTTAAACATTGGACCAGGCTGCCCGGGGAAGTGGTTGAGTCCCCATCCCTGGAGGTATTTAAAAGACGTGTAGATGCAGCACTTAGGGACATGGTTTAGTGGGCATGGTGGTGTTGGGTCGATGGTTGGACTCGATGATCTTAGAGGCCTTTTCCAACCTTAATGATTCTATGATTTTATGAGGTGAAATCTGCATTGTTTGGGCAATAAAATGGTTATCTGGAGAGAAGTGTGAGCATGGGGCTCAAGTTTCCCAACCCCTGCATGGACCTCGGTGATGCTGAACTGGTTCAACCCTGGTGAAAAGAAGGTTTCTGTGGTCAAATCCAGACTGGGCCATGTCCTAGCAATGGTCTGGATGGGGCAGGACAGAGCCGAGCCATGGCTTGGGCTGAGCTCTCCCGGTTAGGCTGTACCCGGTACCCAAAGCCGGTGTAAAACCAGCCTGGCACAGCAGGGAGCACCCTTGGGTTTGTGTTTTGTCGTGTGTTTCTCATCCTTCAAGCGTCTCCTTTCCTCCTTGCCTTCACTTACAGTGCCCCCGGGTCTCCCTCTCTCGTCCGTCGGGATGGGCTGACACATCTCTCCGACGGGGAAAACCAAGAGGAACTGCAATTTGAACAGGTTTTTTACGCTTGTCGGGATCAGGAGGAGATGGACTGATCTCGCTGCCTGGTGGGACAACGGGGGGGCTGACAGCTCCAGATAGAGCTGCGTGGCAGGAGACCAGCTCCATGACCTGCCAATCTCTTCCCAGGCTGATCCGGGACTTGGTCTTTGCTCCGGACAGGATCACCCATCCGTGGAGGAACCACGGAGAAGGTGTAGCATTACCACCAACCGGACAGCGTCACAGCTGCCCTCTGCTCTCTGTCTCCTGCTAAATACCAGCGGTGGGATCATGAGGACCATCTGATGGATGCAACATGAGCCATGGGGTGTCCTGGAAGCCGAATATCAGGCTCGGTCTCGTTGGGGGAAATGCAGAGCGATGGGAAGCCCGACCTACAGCCCATGTCTGTTGACCGCAAAGCTTGGTTTGAAGGGTGTCTAAGGTCTCACAAAGCTCCTCCGCATGCGACGATTTCATTCTCCAACTAAAATATTACTGAAGGATTGATACCTGTGACCAAGGCAAGGAAAAGCCACCCTGTCAAAACACCGTTTTTTTAAATTTGTATTTTTTTTTAATGAAAGGAGAAGGCTACAACAATTCAGGGATTGTCCAAGCCCTTGTCTCTGGACGGCGCTATCAGATCGCTTTTAGCTTCAGAGCTGCAACAACAAATCTCTACATGAAATATCTCCCACGTTCGCTGCCTGAGCGCTGCTAACTCCTCCTCTCTCGGAAAAGCTGCTCCCATGGCATCCGCTCTAATTAGCAGCAGCGGAAGCTGAATCAAGACAAGAGGGAGATAACGAGCCTTCCCGTCCCCCCCACCCCATTCAACAGCACGGAATTTTTCAGCCACCCTTTTTGCAGCAGCGAGGGGGAAAGCAGGGCCCTGAGACACCGCCGAGATGACGAAAGCCCCCGTTTTCCGGTGAAATAGCAGCAGTCTGCGAACATCACGTTGAGTGGAGCGCGGTGTGGTGGACAGCCCACCCTGCAGACCCTACGTTGGAGACCAAGAATCCACAGCAAAGGGGTCTTGTGGGCTGTAGCTAATAAGCAAGCGCCGAAAGGAGCTCAGACGGCTGTCCCTGGCGAGCCGCGGGCTGGTAGCTCATTGCTGAAGGCCAGGCTGACCTTACTGAAGGTCTGCGTTAGCTTCTGTTACCTGCCACACCTGGCCGCAGCACCCACCTTGCCCTCTTGCTTTGTGATCAGCGAGATCTCACGCTACGCGGGGAGACAAGCCGCGGTGGCCGAGGGGGGGGGGGTGTCTCCAGCGAGCCCCCCCCCCCCCCGGGATCAGTCTCATTAGGAACCGACGAGGAGCAAGCACAAGATCAGGGTCTGCCAAGCTGGCAGATCCACAACACAACCCACCCTGGCAGCCGAGGCGGGCAGGGCACGCCAGGCGCCGCGCACGGAGGAGACGGACGCCCGCCGGAAGCCGAACGCCAGATCCCCAGGAGGCAATCAGGGCTGCATCTCCCCATCTCAGATGTACGATTAAACCAATCACCCAAAATAGCTTGTTTTCCGAAACCCAAATGTCACTGAAACAAGATGAGATTTTTCTTTTTTCCAGAGGGAGGAGGGAACATGGAGGAGGGAACACAGAGAAGCCTTTATTATTAAGAGGAATTAGCTGCAAAATACAGAGAGACCAGAAGCGACATTTCCTTAAATAGCAGATCAATAGGGGATCTGCTTTCTTTGCCTCCGTAAGCATGACAACAGGTTCCTACACTGGTGATTTTTAGCTCTGGCCTATCCCGAGCAGATTTTGCATGCCCCGGAGCGCAGCCCTCCCCGTTCGCTAAGCTGAAGCCCTTCATCCTCTTGGTATTTCCAACCTGAATCATTCATCCCTGCTACGAACAACCCCGGGCTCAGTCTGCAGCCTGGTGCCACCTCCCCCAGCTCTTCCCCACCAGAAGACCCCTCCTATGTCTTTGACCAGGCTCTGGGACGTGATCAGCCACCTACCAAGGACTATGACAAGACCAATTTCCAAGCCCGGACGTTGGGTGTTGGGGTGATGCGCCAGACCAGTCCTCCTCCCGCGGGCTCACCTCCACCCATCCCAGGAGATGGGTGACTTCAAAGCTGCTGATTGCTACCATGGCTGTGGCAAGGCTGATTGAGTAGCTTCTCCACTTAGAGAAGAGCTTTTGGCCACGGAGCCAAGCCAGATCTGCTGCCCTGGTTTGTGTGTGAGCCGCCAGATACTGTCATCAGCAGCACGTTGGCTTTGAAGTACAGGTCCTGGAAGCTGGAGCTCGGCTGTTTGCTGGAAGCCCTTCAGCAGGAAGGGTTGCCCTTGGCTCAGAGGGACACTACAGGTCCATCACTTGGCCGCTACACACGCACATTTGAGATAAGTTACCCGGCTCACGCTGAGGATGAGGACGGCGGTTCACTTTTCAAAGCAAGGCTACAGTTCGGTGTTTGGCTGAGCGCGGAAAAAGTGCAAGGCCGTGGCAAAGAGCGTAGAGGAAACTGCTCCCAGCTCCATGGTCTGGGCTCCAAGTCATATTTGAGAAGGAAACACCATCTGTTTCCTTCCGGAGAGGAAGGGAGAGACTGGGATTACCTCCCCTCTGCCCCAGGGAGACTTAGAGGACTTGGGGCAGAAGTCCCAGCCCAGGAGGTTACACCACAGCGGTACGTCTGAGAACAGTGATGAACCCTCCAAGCCACTCTTCAATTTTGCTCTAGAATAGGGGATTTTAATCTCATGGTTCTCCAAGGAATCACTGGCAGTAGGTCTGTGCCTCCTCATTACTTCTAAAGAAACCAGGCAACAGATTTACCTTTAAATATCAGGAATGGGCACATTTATTTACAGAGATGCCTTAAGCTGCGGTCTTAACTCACAGTCGTAAACGATGAAGCCTGAGCAGAACGAGGCAGCGGATAAATCGAGCAGCTGGCAGCAGCATGTGTCCCCGCGTGGGACAGCTGGGACGGCCACCGCGCCGCTTCTGCTGGGCAGGTGTCCCCTCGACCAGCAAATGTCTGTGGGCACACTTGAGATGCATCTTTGTTGGAAGAGGAATGTGGCCTTGAAGTCGCCTTGGCTAAAATTGACACCGGCAGCGAAGGGATCTTCAGCCCAGAGATGCTGAGCTCCTGTCCCCAGGATGGCTCTGGGGTATGGGCTTCCTCGGGAAGCTCAGATGAATTCAGAGGTTGCAACCAGAAGGGGTTGGAGACCTTCTCCTCCCCGGTGTTACGGCTGTGTTTGTTCCCACATATCCAGTGCACGGCCAGTTGGCAGGAGCTGCGTTCAAAGTCTGATGTGGTGGCTCCTCACCTCTGCCCCAGGCTTCTTCCAAGCTCTTACAAGTCTCCTCCCGAATTTGGTACCTGGCTTCACACAACTTCTTTGCCAACAGTGCAAATTAAACCCATTCCCTGCACCCGTGTGAAGGCACTACGGCACCAACAACCAGCTAGTCTGTGCCCAGATGGGGAAGGGCTGAACACGGTCAGTGCAAGAGTTGGACACCGAACGCTCCCATGGCTGGAGAATTAATCTAGCAACATCTGGAGCACACAGCCCGTGTGAGAGCCAAGAGATGAAGAGAAGCATACAAAGGTGGCAGACTGCAGCCGTGCCTCAAAACAGAGGTCGCCCAGCAGACAGACACACAACCAACTCCTCAACCTCAGGTGCCTGATGGGCCACACGAGGCTCTGTGGAGCTACCAGAGAGATGGTGCCAGGTCTTTTGGAAGCCAACCCCAATTCTCTCCTCACTTCCATACTTGCTTTGCTAGACAGTCAGCTATGAAGTGTCTCCTGTTGACCATGAGATGTTGAAAACCATGAGAAGATCAAAGACGTCTTTAAACTCTCCTGGCTGGGAAGGTCCAGGACAAATTGAGGAAGACCACGTCAAAAGCATTACAAGGGTCCCATGCAGATGAAGCAGTTGCTGTCCCGCTCTCCTAACATGCCCCCAGCAGAAACAGGATCCACTCCTCCCTGCTCATGGGTTGGACATCCTAGCCTCTCTACCAAAGAGACAAAGCCAGGGTGAGCGAGAGGGCAGAGCTGGAGATACAACCAGGCACAGACACGAGTTGCAGTGGGTGGCCACAGCTTCTCCAGCTCTGAAGCACAGAACGGGGGTTTCTCCACAGCTTCAAAGCATGCACGTTGCCAACACTGCAGTTGGGAGTAGAAAGAAGGGGTGGACACGCAGGGGCTCACCGGGCAGCAGCAAGCCCAGGCCCTGAGGAGCTATTCCAGCTGCTCCACTGCTGGAGGACAGTTCACTGATCACCTCTGCTTCCACGTCTGACCTAAGAGTTACGGAACAAACAGGGCAGCCAAGCCAAACTGGAAGTGTCCCTAAGAGCTGGACACTGCACACGCAAGTGAGAAGATTTCTCAACTTCTCCCAGAGCAGAGGAGCCTACAGCAGGGACCGGGGGACGTTTTTAGGTCTGGTTCTTCTGTTCTCGGCAAGTCTTCAAGAAATGAACCTCCCGTTTCCCAGGGAGCAGGAAGGGAGAAGAGGGTCATTAATGCTTTGCTGCTGTGCTCCACGTCCAATACACTGCATTTCCCTCAACCAGGAAGCTCCAGCGTCTTCCTGGTGGCCACAAAGCCCCGACCACCTGCACGTGGTACACGACATCCACCCGATCAGCGGTATGGAACAAAGAGGGCCACAGGAGCAGAGCGGCCGTGTGCCGGGAGAGGAGACAAATTCAGAGGAGCATGTTGAAGGTCTCTGTTCTGAAGACAAGCTCTAGCAGCCTCGGACACTCCACCCATTGACTGGCCAACACAGGGACAACAACAGAGACCTGGGATTTGTCCCACATGCGAAAGAGACTTATTGACAAAAACAACTGCATGGATTAGCCGAGTTCAACCCTCTCAACAGGGCCATGGTAGGAAAAATGAGGGCATCGAGCAAGCGGGCTCCAGGGACCACAAACCAGAAGGAATAAAGAGGAAAGGGTTAAGAACAGTTATCGTAATTGCCTGTCTCGATGGGATTT
Organism: Aptenodytes patagonicus; assembly: GCF_965638725.1. Taxonomy (NCBI): domain Eukaryota; kingdom Metazoa; phylum Chordata; class Aves; order Sphenisciformes; family Spheniscidae; genus Aptenodytes; species Aptenodytes patagonicus. Next base: position 38,662 of record NW_027472085.1, read on the forward strand.
GGATGCAAGGGCTTTCCTACGAATGCCTTCTAGACAGACGGAGCAAGACGTCATCCTCTTAATGACACCCACTAATCTTCATTATATTAGAAAATCTCTCATAGCAACTGTTGGCCGGGAGCACCCAGCCAGTGCTGTCAAGGAAGCGGAAGAAATCCCTGCCTGCTCCTGAGGATGCTGCTGCAGCTCCCGGGGCGACCCAGGCAGCTGAACCCCAAAGCTGCACTTGGGGATGACGATGCCATGGATGAGGGTGGTCTCCCAGCTGAACCCCACAGGACCTCTCCCCCATCAGCCAACCTCCTGCCTCTCCATCTGACTGTACCCAGCCTTCACGCGAGGACAGCTGTCCCCTCACAAGCCACCCTGCTCCCACACTTTGTCCAAACATCTACAAGTCCTCCAGCTTCTCCCTTCCCAGCCAGAGGGGAGGAGGTGATGGAAGCGAGTGGACGCATGCCCAGAAGGGAGCAAGACACAGCGTAGGTCTCACCAAGCTTCCTCAGCGACCAGAGACCCACATACACGTCGCGTAACTCAATCCTCTGTCCCTCTGCCAGGTCTGCTGTCTGCCCACCTCTTATCTTGGCCTTCAAAGGAGGCAACATGCACTTACCATGGCTTTGAGAAAAACCTGTGGGACTAGCGCAAGACTTGGTGAGGAGGAGAGGGTTGGAAGGACCTGAGAAGGCTGTTGGGCTGGAGACCTGATCTCCCACCTGACTGTGAAGCCTCCAGGATCATTTCACAAACGGCGTTTGGAAGTGGATGGATCCCAGGGCTGGATCTGGAGGAGCTGGGACCGTGTTGCTCTGGTGGAAGCGCTCGAGGGCTCAGCCCACACCACGATGGAGTCTTTAAAGCTCTGGTTGGGTGCCAGCCTGTTTCTCATCACCACCTCAGCACTGGCATGAGCCTGTGGGAAGCACAGCGGGAGACGGGAGATTTCCCCATCCCTTTGCAACCTGGCCAAGGGTGCTGGAGCACCAGCCTTTCCCAAAAACCTGTCCCTGAGCATCAGAAAGAGGTGTCTGGACTGCGATCCCCCCACCCAGGTCTTGGCCACTTCAGGCAGAGGTACCCCAAGGTTTTCCCATTCCCACGAGGGACCACGCGTGCATCCCTCTGAGCCATCCAGAGGCAGATGCTGATGTTGGGCTTCCAAGTGGCCTCCTCCGTGCCATGGGTGCTGCCCACCATCGCCCCCCCAGAAATGCCCTTTGCACCCTCTGGGATCTGCCCAGCCTTGGTCCATCCAAAGAAGAGCTGCCAGCTAAGCTTTGGAGAAGCTGAAACCAAGATGCCTTTGTGCGGGGTGATTTTCAGAACGTGCCATGCACGTTTTCTCCTTAAAATTAACCCCATTAATATGAAAACATCCCTGCCATGATGAGGTAGGTCTGGCGAGCTTTGATTTCGGCTTTTACGAGTGCCAGAGCAGCGTGCACGTGGCACTCACACGGTTAAAAAACAAACCCACCCCAGGCCGTGCCGGCTCCTCTCTCCATCTCGCTTGGCAGCCCCCAGACAGAGGGCACTTGAGACCCGTTCTTCCAGAAGGAAGTCCACTCTCAGCTAATTAAGCAAAGCTGCTAATTAGCTTCCTGGCTGGAATTGACTGGGGGGAGGTCGGCAAGGGCTGTCCGTGGGTTTTTACAGGCGGTGAAGCTGGGGTCAGGAAGATGGAGGCATCTCCCGCAGCAAAGCACATGCTGATGCAAACAGGTCATGTGTGCTAACCGCAGTGAAATTTAATCTTTTAATTGCTTGGGCGGCCACGGGCATCAGCCAGCTGGCGAGTGGAGACTGTTGTCCCCAAAACCCGCATCGTCCCTCGTCTCTGATTGCAGCTCGTATCCGGCACCGCCACCCAGCTGGCGGAGGGTCAGAACCGATCAGTGCCGAATCACCAACACTGTTTGCAGAAAAAACTGCTCAGGATAGAGAGTGGCGTGTCCCTGTCACCCCTCCGTGTCCCCGTCACCGCTCCATCTCGCTCCTGGGTACAGGCTCGGCTCCTGCTGCCAACTCCGACCGAAGCACGCCCAATGCCTAACAGCAGAGCAGAGGAGGCACCTGCAAACCCCATTTCCAAACCAAACAGCGCATCCAGGCCTGCCAAATCACTCCCTTCCACCCTTCCTCACTTCTCCTGCCTGCAGACAGGGAATTGCATCAACCCAGCATACAGACGGGATGCTTCGGAGTAAAACTGTCCATGGGCAGGTTTCTCTGAGCTCACCCAGTGCTCCCGGAGAGTATTCTGCTGGTGAGGATGAACACCAGATACCATTACCCTATTTGTTTCCCCTCCTAGAAAGCTTGTTTTTCGCCCCTCTTGCTTAAGTGGCAATTAATTCTGACACTCCCGGGAGGTCACTGCAGAAGCAGTGAATTACAGGGCCGGCAGGATGGCACATGGCCAACGCCGTTGGGCGATTTTCCGCTCGCGTGTGTCTTGAACCAGGATGGAGATTGCTGCAAACCACGCCGACGTGGACCGGCTGGCCAGCCCGTGCCGTCACGGAGCGGCGGGGAAGGGAACGCAGAGCATCGCGCCAGGGAAAGGAATGCAGAGCATCGTGCCCTCCCGGTCCCCGCTGCCAGCACAGAAAGCAAAGCAAGAGCTAGATGTGCTTCAACTCACCTGCATCTCCAAAAAAGCACAGAAGCTGGGGGGTATTTGTCAAAGCCCAGAGCAACCAGGCAGGCATCAACTCCAAAACCCCCAAAATTTGACCGTAGTCTATAGACCTGCTGTCCTAAAGGTAGGAATTGGGATGAATGCGGCGTTGCAGAGAAAGGCTTCAGGCCACCACTTGTCTGCAAGTCTCTATTAGTAAAAGCATCCACTGCAGACGTTTATCCTCCCTGTTCCCGCCTGATTTGATCTGGATGATGCCAGTAGGTACCAAAAACCCTACCTGCGCAGGCTGGGATGGGGTCAGGGCGAGACGGATCTGTCTGGGTCCGTGGGGAGGTCCCAGAGTTTGCAGAACCTCACCACCACCTCCATCCTGGCAGGTGGTGACCAACAGGGACATCTCCCAAACGCTCCGGGGCAGGACGAGGTGGGTCAGCTAAGATGCCTCCTTTGGCCACTGAGAAAGGATGGCCAAGGAACCATCTGGGCTGAATCAAGAGCAATTTCTCAGCCCTCCCCTAAATCCATCCCTGCTTGGGTTTTGAAGGCAAAAAGCTTGTTTTGAAAGCGGCGATGCAGGCGCTGGGCCAGGCCCCAGGAGCCCAGCGCCCGATTGTTCCCCACCTCTGATCATCTACTCAAACATCATCAATTCTGGTGATTTTTGCCCATGTCCAAGGCATTAGTCCACATCAGCCCTAGTGAGAATTCATGGCGTTTGTACACCTGAACCACTTGTGCAAATTCTAAGAGGGGCATTTTGAGCTGTAACGAAGACAAGCACGACAACGTATTATTTTCTAGCAACATAAATCCATGAAAGCTGGAGGTGGTCGTTTGCTTTAGCACCCGAAATCCTGTTCCGAGCAAGAGAAAGCTCGTATCTGTCTTACCAACAGACTCTGAAAAGCGGTTGGACCCCCAGGCTGGAAGAGGTGGCTTCGTTTCTCAGGAGGCTTTACCACCTCCAGGACTCTACGGAGACAGCACGCCGAATCAGCTGGGCTTGCTGCGGTGACGGATTAAATCCATACCCACACAAACTTGCTTATATTCGATGCAAAAATCCTAAGAAAGAGCCTAGAAACCAGTTCTGATGTGGAGAGATGTTCAAGCCACCACCCCACTGTGATGGCAGGCGTTGGGGTGGACCAGCAGCACCGGGTGAGTCCTGCCCCTTCCCGAACTGATGATGGAGCCTAATGAAACCCCACAGACCAGGAGCTCACCCTGAGGTGTGACCCCATCACCGGACAGCCCTGGTGCTCCTCCTGTCCCGCTCCAGTTTCTGGTCATGGGTAGGAGCCACTCAGACGAGGACCACCGCATAAAGGGGATGGATGGTCCCTACTCCAAAGAACCATCAAAATATATCTTAAGGTTTATTTAAGGGTGGTAGTAAAGCTAAAAAACGTAACATGTGAAGGGAAGGGGATGGGGAGGAGGATCAGAAGAGCACAAAGAAAACACCGGTGTTACTCGCTGCCCCATCCCCACGGGTCAGCCGGTAGCACACGGGCTGTCCCACACCCCCACCTCACCGCCGAGGCCACGTTGCAGACCCCAACCCCGGTACCGGAGGGAAATTTCAGCTACCTGTAGTGGAGGAGTTGACCTTCCGCACTGTAATCCCGATAAATGTCATATTCTTTCTCAAACACTCCGGAAGGCGACGAACTGCAATACAGTAACAGTGAACAAGGAGTTACCAACGGTGACTGCGACACGTGAGTGCCCTTATTAAAGTCTCCTTCACTTTAGGATTAATGAAGATGCATCCACAGAGATGAGCTCCCGGCCCCCACCAGTCTGGGCTCTGCACTTGGGACTTACTCCCACCTCCTCGCATCAAGCTTTGGGTCATTAATCGGTTGTTTAGCAGATGATGACCAAGCCCTCCATGGCTGTGGTCTCCAGCTTCATTTCAAACCCTGCAAACACCACATTCTCCCTTAAACTATGCTTATTTGTGAAGAATGGCTGCAGACATGACTGGACAGATCCTAAACATCTCATAGCTTTGTCCCACCCATGGTCCTTTCCAAAGGCAGCCCTTCCTCGTGCCTCGAGCATCGCTCTCGCTCCTCGCTCGTCTCAGATGGTCAGGGCCAACACGGGCAGAGACGGTGAGCTCCCTTTTGGCACATTTTCGTCTACCACGTTGCAGTCGGTTACATCTGAGCCCGCAGAGCCCTCGCTCCCAGAAGACGGAGAGGGTCATAGCACCAACAGCTACCAACCTATTCCAAGAGACACCTTACCTGAGTACGCTTGTCGGAGAAACACGGAAAAAAGCACCTGAAGGTGCGGGATGGCATTTACACGCCGCTTTTTCGATTAGCACCAGCTTAAAGCCTCTCCTAGAAGAGCAAACCCACTCTTGCTCCACGTTCCCTTTGGCTTCATGCTTGCCCAGCAGCCTAGCATCCACGCCGAGACCCTCCAACGCCTCCCAACGAGGCACACGACCAGGTTTTAGTCTTTGTCAAAGACTTTCCGATACTGTTCGTACTCGTCGCCAATATTTGCTCAAGGAGCACAGGAAAGGTCTTTTTTTGCCTTAACAGTCCTTCACTGTGGGGATGTGCAAATAATCAGGCTCGTTCAGAAAACACATGGAACTGAGCAGATTACTAGACATTTGCTCCGCATTGAAACGTAACAGCAAACATCTGGAGAAATAACTTAATTTTGAGCAGTTTTCGAAGAAACAGCGTTAAAGCCCCCCCTATGAACTTATTAACATGCTTGCGTTAATAAAATTCAGATCAGATGTTGGTTTCAGAAAAAGAAAAAGGAAAAGAAACAAATCTCCTTAAGAGGATAGACCTCAAAAATTTTATTCAAGCAAGAGGCAATAAAACTAAGCTTCTGACAAAGCGAGTTTTAATGAGACTTCCGAGCCCTGAAATTATGACTGTGTTGAATTGCTTAATCCCTTTTTCCTCTTGAATGCACCTCCTCCTCCACAGCACCCAGTGTCTTCTCAAGAGAAAGGCATCAGCTCTCGCGCCTGATGCTGTACCCAGATCCATGGTTACAGAACCTCCTCCCCAAGGGGCAAAGCCCTGGATGGAAGGGAATTAATGCTCAGGAAGCTTCCTAACGAAGAGCCCCGCTGCCGAAAGAGGACATACCTAACGTTTACTGAAGAGAAAGGCAATGGACGTTGGGAGAAGACCTCAAGGAAGGTCTACTTCAGGCAAGTTCTTGTGATCAAAGCCGATCAAGGGAAAGACCCTCATGGCAAACAGGTTTCTCTTCTGGTGGTAGCATCCCTGCCCAACCATGGCCTGGAGAACCTTCAAGTACTATGTCATCCGTGCAAATCCCTGGTGCTGTGGGAGCTGAAAGGAGACTCTCCTTTCCTCCAGGTTTCCCCAGGAACCAGAGACTTCAGGACCACCTTGTCTTCCCTTCGCAAAATCTGTCCATTTGCCCTACTTCGTGGACCTTTTGGAAAGACCTGCAAGGTAAGAAATGTCCTCCTGGGTCAGAGCAACGGTGTCTCCAGCCCAGTACTCTGCTTCAAACCGCGGCAGCAAGAGATGCTGTTTATGGAGAGCTCATGACCCCGGTTGCTGCCTGCGGTCCATGCCCTCGTGCCCCCCAGCACCCAGTCCCTGTGTTAGGGGTGACAGCAGGGAGGTGTCCTCCAAGGCACCCGCTTCAGAGATGTTTATGGACCGGTCGGCTTGAATTTGTTTAATCTCTTCTTGAACATGCAGCAATATCAGCCTCCACAGCTTCCCACCGCAACAAATTCCAGAAGTTTTCTACCTGCTGTGCACCTCCCTTCTTCCTCTCCCCTCCAAAAAAAAAAAAAAAATTCACCTGATCATCAGCTGTTCCTTCTGGCCTCCTATTTTTTCAAAACACTTGCAAGTAAGGGCACCCAGCACGTCTCCTTGCGTCTCAGGGTAAACCTTCCTTGCTAAAGGCAACGGGAATCTGGGAGGAAGAGGGGGATGAAGTCTCCTCCGGGCGCTGGCTCCCGAAATCTCCGTCTCTTCTCATGCTCACCTGACAGGAAGATCTGAGGAGCACGCAGCAGCGCCGCAAGCATCTGGCCAGCCAGTTACCAGAAAACGTGCCGACCGTAAATTCCCAGCAACGACGTCGGCTGCTCCTCGGCCAGCGCGCAGCTGCTGGAATTTCAGACGCTTTCCAATCAGTTGCTGCAAAGGTTCTTCCAAAAACAGCAAAGGCTGTTGAAGCGGCCGCAGAGTTATGCGGCTTTTAATATTCTGGCCGCGCCAGCTGGATGCAGGAGGTGAGGGATGTGTGAGCTCATAGGTGAATGGAGGTTATTCACATCTGGCTTCAGAACCTGGATGAAATATCTAAGGAGGGAGATTCTGCTCCCAATTTGGTATTTCACGCAGCACACGGTACAGTACAACCCTTGTCTTAACGCGACTCCTTCTGCACTTTCTATCCCAGTATGAATTTGAAACCGGAGCTCCAAAACATGCCCAGGAGCAGGGACAGCCCACGAGGCTGGTGAGATGAAACAGTTTAGCGCAGTTTGCTCTCAAACACACATGCTGACTTGACATACATTAACACCTCGTCATCTTTACAGAACGTTCTCTTAGGCTGCCACCTCCTCCTTTTGAGATAAATTGATTAAAACCTCAGACTATGAGCAAGGTCTCGCTGACATACAATCCATGCTTAGAGCTACTGCGTGGTCCAAAAATGCCAGGCAAAGCGGTAAGGTCGAGATCGACTGGAGAGCTTCAAATCCATCCCACCAGCAGAGCCAGATCAGGAGTAAAATCGCTGCCGGCACGCTGTGGGTGGCATTGCTCCCCATTCAGGTACTGATGAGTCAGACTTGGCTTTGTTATCCTCGCAATCGGCTCTTACCAGTGAAGCTGCAAATGAGATTGACGGCAAGGATCGCATCCATCTGCGGCACCACGAGCTGCAAACTTCAAGGTCAGGATGAACGCAGCAACGTAACACCCGGGACATCCCCTCTGCTCTTCTGCATCATACAGGAGATGAAAACTCGCCCCTCCGCTGCCACCGCTAAGGTCCTACTCGTTATCTTTGGGGTGATTTTAGCAAGTTCTGAAGAAAAAGATGCCACGAGGTCAGAGCACGTAGACTGCCAAGACCTGGCTAGCTGACCCATGCCCCTAAAACTGAGGGTCTGGCTTGCGTTGGAAAGAAATATCACGCCACAAGCAGGAGACAATCAGGGAACTGGTGACAGGCTTCCACCAGATAACCTGTTCTGGAGGACAAAGGTGCTGAGGGATGCTGAAGTTCACAGACATCAAATTGTGATGTTTTGTTTAATCTTTGATAATTGGAAGACATTTTGCAGACCCACGTTTGGTTCTGGGTCTCAAGGTTACTGATGTTTGAGATGCAGAGACCGGCTCCATCTCTACTGGGAGCCATGGTCAGGATGGACCAGGCGCCTCCAAACCTCCTGTGTTGAACAGAGAAGGCAGGTAGGGTCCCTTCACCTTCTAGGGGAGATTTTGGGGGTGAGAGGGCATTTAAAAGAAGCTTTCCAGAACAAAAAGCTATCTCCAAGGTATCACAGCATGGACCGTCCTAGTTTGTCTTGAGGCCAGGAGGTGAAGCAGCTGGTGCACGTGGTGCCCAGACCAGACCCTGCCTGGAAACGTGGAAGCTCAGCGTGATGATGGTCAGGGAGTTGCCAAAGGCTACGCTGCGTTAATTGTGGAAATGATGAAGCATCAAGGTGAGCACGATGCGTGCTGTCCTCAAAAGCACGGAGGCGACAGGCTGTGACACTAGCATGTCATTTTACGTTTGCTGAAGGTGCTTCTCCCTGAAGCTGTGATGTCTCAAGGGAGAAAGGGGTCAAAGATGCCACCACCCTGCCTGGGACGGGGTGAGGGAGGGGATTGCTTCTGCAGAGAGGGCCCGTGTCCCCAGGAGGTGGAAGAGGAACAGATCAAGGAGCAGCTCCCCATCCTGGTTGGACTCGACACGCTGAGCCTCGGCCTGTAGAGCCAAGAGTTAATCCTTGGTCTTGCCAATAAATAAAACCGGTCTCCTTTGCCTGTTTGTTTTCCTGCTGAAACCTGGAGCCTGGTGTGGAGAAGGACCTCTGCAAGAAGCTGAGGGTGTTGCCTGGAGGAGGTTGGAGTGCTGCCACATCCACCCAGCCTACAAAACCAACAGTTGCTCAAGAGCTGCCCTGCTTCCCCGCCAGGCCAGGGGCTGGTTAGCTGGGGAGAGTTGGCTCAGATTTGGGAAACAGCTTAACTACAGGCAGCAAATCCCTCTGGGGAAGCAAGTGCTTCTGTCCAAACTGAGCAAAAATACCTCTTCTGCTGCAGGAGCGTGGAAACTTGTCAAACCACGCAGACTCTCGGCAATCGGACTCAGACTCACAAAAGCAAAGATCTACACCGTTTCAGAAGGGAGCAGTCATGGGGGCTTAAAGCTTGCAGACCTTAAAGCTTGCAAACCTGAAAGCTTGCAGACCTTAAAGCTTGTAGATGTTAAAGCTTGCAGACCTGAAAGCTTAGAATCATAGAATCATAGAATCATTGAGGTTGGAAAAGACCTCTAAGATCATCGAGTCCAACCGTCAACCCAACACCACCATGCCCACTAAACCATGTCCCTAAGCGCCTCATCTACTCGTCTTTTAAATACCTCCAGGGATGGGGACTCAAACACTTCCCTGGGCAGCCTCTTCCAATGTTTCACCACTCTTTCAGTAAAGACATTTTTCCTTACATCCAATCTAAACCTCCCCTGCCGCAACTTGAGGCCATTTCCTCTCGTCCTATCGCTTGTCACTTGGGAGAAGAGACTGACCCCCACCTGGCTACAACCTCCTTTCAGGTAGTTGTAGAGAGCGATGAGGTCTCCCCTCAGCCTCCTCTTCTCCAGGCTAAACAACCCCAGTTCCCTCAGCCGCTCCTCATCACACTTGTTCTCCAGACCCCTCACCAGCCTCGTTGCCCTTCTCTGGACACGCTCCAGCACCTCGACGTCCTTCTTGTAGTGAGGGGCCCAAAACTGAACACAGTATTCGAGGTGCGGCCTCACCAGTGCCGAGTACAGGGGCACGATCACTTCCCTGCTCCTGCTGGCCACACTATTTCTGATACAGGCCAGGATGCCATTGGCCTTCTTGGCCGCCTGGGCACACTGCCGGCTCATGTTCAGCCGCCTGTCGACCAACACCCCCAGGTCCTTCTCTGCCGGGCAGCTTTCCAGCCACTCTTCCCCAAGCCTGTAGCGCTGCATGGGGTTGTTGTGGCCAAAGTGCAGGACCCGGCACTTGGCCTTGTTGAACCTCATCCAGTTGGCCTGGGCCCATCGATCCAGCCTGTCCAGGTCCCTCTGCAGAGCCTTCCTACCCTCGAGCAGATCAACATTCCCGCCCAACTTGGTGTCGTCTGCAAACTTACTGAGGGTGCACTCAATCCCCTCATCCAGATCATCAATAAAGATATTAAACAAGACCGGCCCCAGTACTGAGCCCTGGGGAACACCGATCGTGACCAGCCGCCAACTGGATGTAACTCCATTCACCACAACTCTCTGGGCCCGGCCGTCCAGCCAGTTTTTGACCCAGCGCAGAGTCCACCTGTCTAAGCCGTGAGCCGCCAGCTTCTCTAGGAGAATGCTGTGGGAGACGGTGTCAAAGGCCTTACTCAAGTCCAGGTAGACCACATCCACAGCCTTTCCCTCATCCACTAGGCGGGTCACCTGGTCATAGAAGGAGATCAGGTTGGTCAAGCAGGACCTGCCTTTCATGAATCCGTGCTGGCTAGGCCGGATCCCCTGGTTGTCCCGCTCATGCCTTGTGAGCGCCCTCAAGATGAACCGCTCCATAATCTTCCCCGGCACCGAGGTCAGGCTGACAGGCCTGTAGTTCCCCGGATCCTCCTTCCGGCCCTTCTTGTGGATGGGCGTCACATTGGCAAGCCTCCAGTCATCCGGGACCTCCCCCGTTAACCAGGACCGCTGATAAATGATGGAGAGTGGCTTGGCGAGCACCTCCGCCAGCTCCCTCAGCACTCTCGGGTGGATCCCATCCGGCCCCATAGACTTGTGAGTGTCCAGGTGGCGTAGCAGGTCATTGACTGCTTCCTCCTGGATTACGGGGGGTTCATCCTGCTCGCCGTCCCCGTCTTCCAGCTCGGGGGGCCGAGTACTCTGAGGATAACTGGTCTGCCTGTTAAAGACTGAGGCAAAGAAGGCATTGAGTACCTCAGCCTTCTCCTCATCCTCAGTGACAATGTTCCCCCTTGCATCCAATAAAGGATGGAGATTCTCCTTGGCTCTCTTCTTGTCATTAATATATTTGTAAAAACTTTTTTTGTTGTCTTTAACGACAGCGGCCAGATTGCGTTCTAGCTGGGCTTTTGCCTTTCTCATTTCTTCTCTGCACGACCTAATGAGATCCCTGTACTCTTCTTGAGTCGCCTGCCCCTTCTTCCACAAGCGGTAAACTCTCCTTTTTTTCCTGAGTCCCAGCAAGAGCTCCCCGTTCAGCCAGGCCGGTCGTCTTCCCCGCCCGTTCTTCTTACGGCGTACAGGGACAGCCTGCTCCTGCGCCTTTAAGACTTCCTTCTTGAAGATCGTCCAGCCTTCCTGGACCCCTTTGCCCTTCAGGACCGTCTCCCACGGGACTCTCTCAACCAGCGTCCTGAACAGGCCAAAGTCCACCCTCCGGAAGTCCATGGTTGCGGTTTTGCTGCCCCCCCTCCTTACTTCACCAAGAAGCGAGAATTCTATCATTTCATGGTCGCTAAGCCCAAGACGGCCTCTGACCACCACATCTCCCACCAGTCCTTCTCTGTTTGTAAACAAACTGCTTGCAAAACTGCTTGCAAACCTTAAAGCTTGTAGACCTTCAAGCAGCACCGCCAGGATGATGCCTCTGCAGACAATGGTCCTCCTGGCGACCTAGACTCGGATGTGCCATCAGCTACGGCACGAAAGCCCCATAGGCATGATATGGCACCTGAAGAACGGCACAGATCGCTACCCAGACTTTGCTTAGGCCTTGCTTTAGCCCCATCAAATCATCATTTCGGTCTAATCCTGGGAAATCCTTACTGGTGCGGGGCCTGGAAGAGCCCTGCTTGAAGACACAAACCCCGCAGCCCGGGTTCAGAGGCACAGCACGCTGTGCAGGGCACAGTCAGACCGATGCTCTCGGGAGGCGAAGAAGCTACTGGCCTTTTCAGTGTAACTAAGGACCTTTGATCATCCCACCAACTTCAGCAAGACCAACAGCAAAAGCCACCCTACAACTGATGCCCGAGCACGCCGCGCTGCGTTCAAGCACAGGTCCGATTTGTGCCGGTCTGCAAAGTCCCACCAGCAAAACTCTTCTGCTGCTTCTTTCCCGTAACAGCGGGGTCACTGCATAGAAGAGCACAAGTCAGCTCTGCTCCGCCATCTCCATTTAGCTAACAGGCATGAAAAGCAGCAGCCCTAAGTCACCGGATAGAGACAGGCATTGCAGAAAGCACCTTAATCATAGAATCATAGAATGGTTTGGGTTGGAAGGGACCTTTAAAGGTCATCTATGCAATGAGCAGGGACATCTTTGACTACATCAGGTTGCTCAGAGCCCTGTCCAACCTGACCTTGAATGTTTCCAGGGATGGGGCATCCACCACCTCTCTGGGCAACCTGGGCCAGTGTTTCACCACCCTCAGAGTAAAAAATTTCCTCCTTTTAATCCAGTGGCTCTGTTAGTCTGACCTTTGTCAAGCACAATTCATAAGGCGCTGGCTTAAAAACCTTGAAAAAATAGCTTACTGGGGGGGTCGGCAAAGGGTGGGGGACAAATGCTCCATTACATCGCTGTCCATGGGAAGCCGGGCTACCAGGAATCTAACAATGCTGCTGCTTAAATATTAAATAGCTGGCAAGCCTGCCCCTGGCTCTCCAGCAAGCTCCACGCCTGCTGCTTTCAGCAGCTATTCATTTATGCCGAAATCTCAGTGAGTGACTTTTAATGACCCCCCCCTGAAATTCAGCTTGTCTTGGAGAAGCAAGTGCAGCCGGCTCGGCCACCCCCGGGTTTGTGCAACCACCGCCCCATCCTCCCGCAGATCCCTGTGGAGATCACCCGCTTGGCTCCCACCGCGCTGCCTCCGGGCATCAGCAGCGGCTCCAGACCGAATCTTTGCTCTCCCTGCATCTCGACGGGCGTTCGGCAGGGTGGACTCGCTCATCCGTCGGCTCCGTCTGCGCAGAGACGGTCCGGACGTGCCAGAGGATTCTGAGTTAGTGTGGATGGGGATAATTACTGCTGATGGGAAATGAAACCCATCTGATTCAAGACGAAGGCAGGTTATGAAATGGGAGTTGGATGGGAGGGGGGGACCGTTGCTCTCCCCAGCTGTGCTCGCTCCCTCCCACGAGCTGGCGCGACGCTGGACACGGTGGATGTGTCACACCGGAGAGATATGGATGCCTTAGCCCATGCTGTTCGCATGGAAAACAAATTGATCCCTCGCTCATCTGCCCCACACATGGAAAAAAACCTGGGGAGAAAGGGTGAAGGGAAGAGCCTCGCGAGTACCTGGGGGCCTGACAGCAGAAAAGCATCTCTGCCCAAATACCCCAGCGACCTTGGCCGCAAGGGAGCTGGAGCATCATAGAATCATAGAATCATAGAATCATAGAATCATTGAGGTTGGAAAAGACCTCTAAGATCATCAAGTCCAACCGTTGACCCAACACCACCATGCCCACTAAACCATGTCCCTCAGCGCCTCATCTACACGTCTTTTAAATACTTCCAGGGATGGGAACTCAACCACTTCCCTGGGCAGCCTGTTCCAATGTTTAACCACTCTTTCAGTAAAGACATTTTTCCTCACGTCCAATCTAAACCTCCCCTGGCGCAACTTGAGGCCGTTTCCCCTCATCCTATTGCTAGTTACTTGGGAGAAGAGGCCAACCCCCCCCTCACTACAACCTCCTTTCAGGGAGTTGTAGAGAGCGATGAGGTCTCCCCTCAGCCTCCTTTTCTCCAGGCTGAACAACCCCAGTTCCCTCAGCCGCTCCTCATCAGACTTGTTCTCCAGACCCCTCACCAGCCTCGTTGCCCTTCTCTGGACATGCTCCAGCACCTCGACGTCCTTCTTGGAGTGAGGGGCCCAAAACTGAACACAGTATTCGAGGTGCGGCCTCACCAGGGCCGAGTACAGGGGCACGATCACTTCCCTACTCCTGCTGGCCACACTGTTTCTGATACAGGCCAGGATGCCATTGGCCTTCTTGGCATCTGTGAAAGCTCTTCTGGATCATCCCACTTACACCCAAGTACGCTACAAGAACATCTTTAAACAGCTCATCACGTCTAAACACGGGCTGAGATCTGCATTAACACCCAACGGCTTGAAGCTCACTACTTCGGTCTTTTAGCAGCGGAGAAGGTTACCCTAAACGTCCGTCCCACTGGGAGAAGAGCGATCACCGCTCCCACAGCGTGCACCCAAGGTATATTTGGGTATATCCCACTGCAGCTGGGGCAAAACTGGAACCAAGAGTCTACCCCATCCTTGGAAGTGTTCAAGGTCGGGTTGGATGGGGCTCTGAGCAACCTCATCTAGTGGAAGATGTCCCTGCCCATGGCAGGGGGGTTGGACTAGATGATCTTCAAAGGTCCCTTCCAACCCAAACCATTCGATGAGTCGATGAAAATGCACACTTTTCTGAGGTTAAAATACCTTTCCTCTATTGAGGGGTCCTCCTGATGCCTGAACAGCCTGTCTCCATCTCTGCTGGATGCCAGCATCTCCAGCGCTCCCCGTGGCGGTGGGGACAGACAGACAGACAGACAACACTGATCTTTTTTGGGGGGGAAAAAGAGCACCTTCCAAATCTTGGTGTTGGGTAAAGAAGGCTCTGTAAGGCCAGAGGTGAACCTGGGCGCAGCTTGGCACAGGTCGGTGCTGCCCGCTGAGCCATAGCTGGTCCTTCAAAGCCTTCTGCTCGCAGCAGCATCCGAGGAGGAGGAAAGACGGTAGGAAACCAAGCGACGGCTCTGCCTGGAGCACACCTCCAGGTACGTCATGGGACGAGGGGGAAGGTCAGAAACAGCACAGGGGAGGATAAATGCCACATTTGCACAGGCGGCACAAAAAGCACATGCTTCGAGAAAGACTCGGGGAAATAATAAGCCACGCAACTGCTGTGAATCGCCGTCCCCGGCAGGACTGAACGCAGGGTTTTTATGGGCAAAGCTGACACCTATTTATCATTTCGCTGGCTCCCCGGGCTCCGAGCGGGGCTTGGCATCAGACCGGCGTTGAGAGCTGATTGGAGGCTGTTTTTGGCAAGATCTCTGTAGCAACAGCTCTATCAGCTGCGGCTGCAAACAGCTCTCGGGTGCTTTTCGCCTGGCACGGGCGTGTCGCCAAAACCGCCCATCCTCGGAGTCTGCCAAAATAACTGAAGGGATGGAGGAGCATCCGAAAAGGGGCACGTGGAGCTTGATCCTGGCACCTGGAACAGAAGGAATGAGCCGGCAGCAATTGCCACCCGACGGTTTCAGCTTCTTTCATGCTTGACGGGACTAAGTGGGTGTTTGGGGGACGGTGCAGGAGGGAGGGGAATGCTTCGGAGGGGTCAGGGGTCCCTGAGCCGCAATCTGCTGATGCACACCCCTTCCCTCCCTCCTGCTGCTCCCCTGAGGTCCCAAGCACAGCCCTGCTGATGCTGCAAGTCCGAATCCTCCCCTAGCAGAGCATCATGCCTGCTTGCCATGAACCAGGCAGCTGGAAACCGTTGAGCATCCCTGGAGGGTATCTGCTCGCTCCCAGAGCAGAGGCTGAGTGCACCACGGCACCGCGTGGAAATGCCGGCAGGCTCAGCTGGAGATGTTTTTTTTTGCTGTCATATTCACCCCCTCCCAGGAGACCTGATGTATTCCTGGAGCTCCCTGGGTGCAGGCAGAGTCAGACCAAAGTGCAGGATTACCCGCACGCCCACGCCTGACCCAGGAAGGCTCTCCGAGCATCCCTGCCTTTGCTACTTTAAAAACTATACGCACGAGCTCCTGAAACATTACCCCTTGAGTAAACCCTGAGTGTGGGAGCGCACTCCTTACCAGGAGATAAATTGGAAGATTAAGGACTTTTCTTCTTTCTATTTCTGCCCCGATGCCAGCAGTGCCCTGCCCAGGGCGGGTACAGCGGTAGCCTCCGTCCTGGGGGGCTGAGGATGTGCAGAAGACATTACGGGCAGTGGTTTTAGCAGTCCCAAAGCCCAGGACAGGCAGCAGTCCCACACTTCCCGTCTTCACAGCAGGCTTATTCCGATGATTTCAGCTGCAATCGAGCTTGCATCGAAGAGACCAAAGCCCTCAGAGCAATTTTGTCAGGCTTCAAGGAGCTGGCCCACCGCTGTCTGTACTCCTTCCAGCCTAACCTTCTCTGCAGAAGGAAAATTGGCATTGCTACAGCCCGGCTGCATCGAAGAGACCTCTGCAGATAAGCAAATGATCCTGTTAGCTCGTCATTTACCATTGCCTGCCTCTACGCCGCACAAATGGGATGCAAACAGATTTTTTCACAGCAAAAGCCCCTACAAATGCCTGCACTTGCCCTAGTTCAGCTTGCCCTGCCTTATCAGAAGATAAGGCTCTGTGCTGATTTTGGGAAGAGGACAAATGTTTCTCCAAGCTGGCGTCTTGCCTTCAGAGCTACGGCGTCTGCTCAGGTTGTCACAGCACTCGCCAGCCTGTGGTTTCCCAAGGAGATGGTCTTCTCCCCGGTTTACAGCACCTCCGTGCACGGGAACAGCCTCCTCTGCGGTGGCAGGGCGTTGCAGAGACGTACAGCAGCATCCCCGGGAGAAGTCCGGTAGGAACACAGGAGCTTCCTTCTAAAAACTCAGCTGGAGTCAGGTCACTGTCAAAACAGGACCATCAAACCCAACAGGTGAAGGCTGAATTCCCTTCAGCCCTGTGTGATGGACAAACAGCTTCTTCCACTGCCATCAGTGAGGTCCACGCACCTCCAGAAGTTAAGTCCCACTCCTCCAGATCCCAGGTTTCATGGATATGGAGGGTTTTCAGCTTCGCGTGGCTCTCTGGGACTGGGGGTCACAGCACCAATGTGCGTCACGCCCCAAACCCAGATGCCACGCTGCTGCCACAACAGCAGCACCAGACCTGGACCACACACGTCCCAGCTGTGAACAGACCCTCAGCTATTTTTTTATAGCTGATATCCACCACCAAGCAATCCACAGCTGTGTAAAACAGATGAAGAGATGCCTGGTTGGCCATCGTAGGGCAGAGCACAGCTGACAAACCAAAGCGAGTGTCTGTGAAGATGCAAGAGGTGAGAAGAAAAACTGCAATGGCAACCCTGGAGCAAAGTCTCCTCCCTTCACTGCTTCCAACAGCAGCAACGAGAAAGCGAGAGCACACAAAAAGCAAGACTTCGTTGGGCCACCACAATGGGCACTCAACCCCCAAGACCACGTACCCAATGGGACGCGTGATGTTCAAGCCACCACCAGGACGCTCAGTACCGGCACAACCAGCCGCCCTCGTTCAGAGGAACATCTCCATGCTCACTCCAGTCATCTTTCCAAGAAAATAACTTGGGGAACTAGACACTTGGAGGCTGCTACCTTGGCCAGAAAAGAAAGAGAAGGCGGCCCTTGTTGCAGATTTTAGCATCTGGGTTTACACGGGATGCCAGCAGCAAGGAAGCGAAGTGACGGTAATGAAGTTGTTGCGTCGCCTGGTGAAGCCATAGATATCTTGACAGCTGTAGGACAACCTACATCAAAATAAACCAACCACATAAGTGGTTGCACTGACAGCACCTCTCACTGTTGGGTGCAAAGAGGAAGCAAAGAGGTCCTCCTCCTCCTCCTCCTTCACTGATTTAGTTAACATAGCACCAAAGGCCTATTATTCTGCTTTTAAAGGAGCCTAACTCAACCATCGGTCCGTTCGAGTGAAAACCGAAGCAAGGCACTCAAAGAAAAACTCACCTTCACAGATGGGTTTCTTGTGATGTTCCCGCCAGACTTCACCAGGGTGGGCTGAGAGCTTCAACCAACCTCAGCCAAAGGCTGCCGTCCTCCCCCGAAAAAGGGTGGAGCAGGAGGGAACGCGCACTCGTTCCTCAGCAGCCCCTGATTGCTTACACATCTTGCCACAGCTCGCCGTTTAAATCAAGACTCATCCGGCTGCAAGCTGCAGGTACAAGTTGCTCTTCTGCCCCGGCTGCAGGGAGACGTAGGTACCAAACCACCACCATGGGTTTTCCCATGAACGTCTGCAGAAGTGCTACAAAAGCAGCATCTTAAACAGCTCCTGAACTCTGCTGGTATGGGGATAATCTAGAAAGATCAACCCAAATTAGTTTCTGAAGTGGAGGAGGGAGATGGCATTAAGGGCTTGCACAGACATGGGTCTGTGGGGACTGAATCGCATGCCAGAATTCCTGATGGGTAAAATCATACCCAGAAATTTCCAGAAAGCAAAACCTGCTCTAACCAAAAGGCCGACTGGTCCTGCTATGGCAGTGCTGCAATCGTGCTGCTTCGGTATTGGAAGGGTGCCCTGAGGTCTCCCCAAAAACCTCTTCTCCGGGCAAAGTTAGCCCAGCTCCTTCATCTTCTCCTCACACATTGTGTGCTCCAGCCCCTAACCATCCTGGTGGCTCTCTGCTGGACTCGCTCAAGTTTATCAAGTTTTTCTTGTCCTGGAGAGCCCAAAACTACACACAGTTGCCCAGCTGTGGTCTAATGAAGAATAATTGCTTCCCTTGGTCTACCGGCTACGGGCACGGTGCTACAGCCCAGGATGCCACCAGTCTCCCCTGCTACCAACGTGCACTGCTCATCTGCGTTTAGCATAGAGCTGCCCAGGACTCCTGGGTCCTCAGCAGAGCTGTTACCCAGCCAGCCGCTGCCCGGAGAAGGTTAGTCCATCCCGGCTGCTACATCTGGCCTTGCTGAGCTTCCGGAGGTTCTTGTCAGCCTGTCCTTACTCCTCCAGCCTGTCCGGGTCCCTCTCAATGTCAGCCCTGCCCTCAAGCAGAACAGCTTGTCTGCGGACTTGATGAGGGCGACTTCTGTCTCCTCCGCAGGTTATTGATAAGGATATGGAACAGGACAGGTCCCAGGATGGGCCTGGGGAGGAGCTCCCCTTGCAGCCAACCATCAGGTTGGGTATGAACCATTAACCACCACCCTCTGAGCCTGATGATCCAGTTTTTTACCCACCTAGTAGTGTGCTTGTCTGGACTCTAATGTCCCAACTTGGACACAACGATGCCACGTGAGAATGTGTCAAAAACCTTGCTAGAGTCAAGGCAGATGCTCCCATCATCCAGGTATGTAGTCATATCATCATAGACAGCAATCGGATTGGTCAAGCATGATTCACCCTTGGTAAATCCATGTTGGCCATTCCCAACCACCTGTGCGTCATCCATATCCACAGAAATGGCTTCCAAGAGAACTTGCTCCACGGTCAAGGTAATGCTGACCAACCTTTAATTCCCCAGAGCTGTGGGCAGGTTGCTTTTCCCTTGGCTGCCACCCTCGCAGATGCCACCATACTTCCGCTAATGCCACCCTCAGCATGGCACTCCCTTGAGTAGCCTCGTCCTTCCCAACCCAATCATTTCTTGCCTACCCCCTCACTTCCCTTCTATTTAAAAAACCTGGCAAACAATGGCCAAAGCCTGCGCCTCTGCAAGAACCAAGTTGAAGACCGAAAGAGGCATCGGGAGACATATTTAAATCAAGATGAGCACTAGTTTGTCACAACTTGAGACAACTGGCAGGACTATACGGAGCCCATCTCTCCACAGCAGCAAGGTTGTACATCGTCTGTACGAGAGACGCACACTACACCTTCCCCCATGTGCTCTTCCTTCCACGAAAAGGAGACAAAACCATGGTGGGGCTGGTGCAACCATAACTTTAGCAATACCCCTTTCTCTTTTGTAGGTGGGCAAACAGCTGAAGCAAAATCCTTCCTCAAGACAGTGTGTTTTAAGTGCTTTCAACGTATTTCCCTTTCCTCCAGCTTCTGTTGGGAGGCTAAACAGGACTAAGGCTCTGTACCCAAATCCAAGTCCTGTTTAAGTTGTACTCTATGATGCACTTGAGTCAATATACTTAGCCTTCCGGGCCCATTTATTTTTCCAGAAGCAACCTAACCTTCCTCTAAAATTAAAAATGGCTGTAACTCAGGATCTGAATTTGCCCCTAGAGTCAGTTCAACTAAAACAAACTAAGAGCCCTTCAATTCTGGATGGCAACAGTCAAGCAGGCGTTTAATGTGGTCCAACCGATGCACCAAAAATGAATTCAAATCAGTGCCGAGCATCTTCACATTCATGCAGATGACGAAGTTATTGCAGATATGCCAAGACATCCTCACGGCACGCTGTCTGCTCAGCAGAAGCTGCCCGTGCACACTTCACCCCACCATGTGCCCTTGATATTGTGACTTCTAGGGTTTTGCCATATTTAGAGACAGCAGTACTGCTGTACAGGACCGCTGCGTCCAGCTCTGGAGTCCTCAGCACAAGACAGACATGGACCTGTTGGAGCGGGTCCAGAGGAGGCTACAGAAAATGGTCCAAGGGCTGGAACAGCTCTGCTGCGGAGGAAAGCTGGGAGAGTTGGGGTTGTTCAGCCTGGAGAAGAGAAGGCTCCGGGGAGACCTTACTGCGGCCTTTCAATACTTAAAGGGGGCTTCTAAGAAAGATGGGGATGGACTTTTTAGCAGGGCCTGAAGCGATAGGACAAGGGGGAATGGTTTTAAGCTAAAAGAGGGTAGATTTAGGTTAGATATTAGGAAGAATTCTTTACTGTGAGGGTGGTGAAACACTGGACCAGGTTGCCCAGACAGGTGGTGGATGCCCCATCCCTGGAAACGTTCAAGGTCAGGTTGGACGGGGCTCTGAGCAACCTGATCTAGTTGAAGATGTCCCTGCCCATGGCAAGGGGGTTGGTCTAGCTGACCTTCAAAGGTTCCTTCCAACCCAAACCATTCTGTGATTCTATGATTCTATGATTTGCGTTAGACTAAGATGCAACAAAAATGCTATATGCATCATGCTAAATGCAAACAAAATGGTTATTCCTCAGTAAATGTCAATCTGAATGTTTATTCCAGAAAAAGGAGGCCTTGTAGCATGTTAGTCTACTTTGAGAGACAATAAACATCAACATGGTCTTCTTACTGCAATGGGACGAGATCTCCCCACTAACCCCAGATCTCCGTGGCTCTTCAAGGGAGCCTGAGGCTGCAGCTCAGAAATCTTGACTTTCAGATGCTGGAGCTGTTCCAGAACAACCCCGTGCACCGACAAGCCTGGCGCTCGTACCAGAACAGGCTCCGGAAAAACAAGTTGAGCTCTTGCGGCTCCAGCCCATGTTGCCTGCACCAGGCACATGATGCGGCTGCACCCTCACCATGGACATCAAGAGCTGGAGGGATGTTCACAGCCCGACAGTTACTCCTGAGCCCTGCGCTGCCCTGGCCAAGGGAATTAAGACAGCTTAATAAGGGGCGGGGGGGGGGGGGGGAATCAAATTAAAATGCTGCAAGATGAGTGGCTCCAACCCCCACATCACCTGCCCAAATGCAGTTGGGACCCAGGACTCTGGGCTAATCCCCTATTTGACTAATGGGATCTTGTATGAGCCTAACTATGCCGGAGCCAGATTCCAAAAACGGTTGCCAAATGTCTTCTGTGACAATTGCTAAGTCAGATGCCTGGGCGAGGTTTTCAATGTGCTACTGAGACACAGCAGATGCTAAAAACTCCCAACATTTGCCGTCTGGTGAGGCTGCACTGCTTCATCTCAGCACATGCAGGGCACGTGCACTGCAGGATCCATTGGCTCCGGTACTTGCAACGCCCACGGTTCCCCGGCACGATGCCGATGCAACCCTCGGTGGGCACAAAAAGGAGCAGTGAACCTCAAAACCGCAGAGAGCATCAGGAGCAGGAGCACCAACATCAACCCTGGAGCATGAAATGCCAGTAGCTGCTTCTGTACCGCAGTGACGTACGAGAAGGAGCAGCACATCTGGAGGTTAGGCACATCTGGAGGACCGGCACATCTGGAGCTGCCTCTCCCCTCCCGCCTCGCTCGGAGCCGGCGGCGTTTGCAGAAGGCAGCTTTGCCTTTTTTGCCGGTGGGAGCCTTCTCCTGGCGTGGACCTTCACCCAGCTGGGGCGGAGGACACTTCAAAGGTGATTTTCCATTAATACCCTAAACTGTGGATTGCAAAGGCTCCGGCATAGACACAAGTTTGCTTCTGGCAGCTTTAGCATGGGAACCTCTGGCAGAAAAGCAAACATCTAATAAATTAAAAAAAAGAAAAGAATTAAGCATTTTTTTCCCCCCCTAGAATAGGAAGTGGCACCATTTCACAGCGGCTCAGAGAGCAGCATTGCTTTTATTTTTAAAATGAGGGAAAGTGACTTGACTGAAATAGCACAGCTCGATGGCAAAGCCAGGAATAGAAATGAAATCCCAGCGCCTAATCCTCTGTTCTAATCACTGGCCTGCAAGGCTTCATACTCTTAATTACAGCCACTGCTTCTAATAAAAGTTAAAAGATGGTTTTCTTTGCAGTTATGTAAACTGTATTTTGGGTCTGACGATCTACGTAAGCACTTGGCTGCATTAGACAAATATCTGTCTAATCTGGAGTCCTGTTTTGCAGCGGGCAGTGGAGAATTCAAGGAGAGGATATTAAAAGGAAACAGGACCGAGCATTTCGTCCCCAATTTCATCTTCCACCCTGGCTTAGAGCAAGAAATGCAAGATATGAACATTCTTCTCTGAAATATTTGAGAATGGTATGAGGAAGGGGAGTTAAATCTTGAGATGCTGTTAGCTTTATACTGGAAATGCATTTTCCACTCACCGTCATCTCCGAATATCTGTGTACTTTTTCAGATGGTTCATCACCCAAGAGTTTGGCTCGCATCGTTACCGATTTGACTACAATAAGCGCGCAGGACCAGAGCACGGTGAGCAAATGCAAATTAATGAAGGAGCCCGTGACACCCGTCAAGCCCAGAAGATGGGTTTCTGAACAGTATCATGTTAAATTTCTCATCTGGTGCAAAACCCCCCCAGCCAGGTGGGGTGAGACCCGGCACGGCCGGCACCCAAGTGCCTGCAGCACTGGAAAGGGGGAAAGAAAATTGAAGCCAAAAGAAGTCGAGGGAGACAGTCTCCCAGCTGGGAGAAATCAAATATCCAGACAAAATGGAGACGCTGAGAGATCACAACTGCAGAAGGGGGATGCCCTGAAAAGATGCCCGTCATGCTCTGGCTGACCAAGGGCATCGCTGCTCCCCATCAGGCCATGCCCCATCCCTGGAAACGTTCAAGGTCAGGTTGGACGGGGCTCTGAGCAACCTGATGTAGAGATGTCCCTGCTCATGGCAGGGGGATTGGACTAGACGACCTTCAAAGGTCCCTTCCAACCCAAACCATTCTATGATTCTATGAACGTCTCTAGACCCCTGGCCAGAGGAGCCAACACCAACCATGAGACCCACCCAGAAGTGGTTCAGTACTTGAGTTTCTTGTAACAAGGTGAGCAGAAGCATCCGTGAAACCATTAAATCTTCTCTCGATACTTCAGAGAAGGCAGCAATTGTTGGCGACCTACGGTAGGTGATCACAAGAGGTCACTCACCTACAGGGGCTCAAGACCCAACATCCACATGGATACCCAGCAGCAGAAACGCAGGTTAACCCAATTCACTTCCATGATCCTCATGACCTGCTTAGAGGTGCTGTGAGAAAGGTAAATAAAGGCATGAATAGAATAGAATATTTCAATTGGAAGGGACCTACAACAATCATCTAGTCCAACTGAGTTGCCCTTTGACCATCTATGCTCAGTAGGAGAAATCCATGGTGACGCCAAGCATCAGCAGATGAGAATCTCACTTGGAGAGCAAGAGTGATGGGCTTTTGTCATGACATGGGTGGGAATGACTCGGCCTAAGTCGATAACAGGGATAAAACAAGACAAAAAGACGTTGGAAGACAGTGAATTTGGGAGCTCGGCTTTGTGTGCAGCCTCCGTGCAACGCGCAATCTGCTTGCAGCATGTGAAAGCGATGGAGAAAGACGCACGACCTGGAAAGTGATTTGCTGCAGAGAGCTCTTGGCTTTAATTACAGCCTGAAAGCCCATTCCCACCCTGCCTCCCGTGCTGCAGATGAAGCTGCCTGTCTCCCCCCAGCCCCGATGGTTTCAATTAGCATCCTCCCCAGCACCATGCCTGATGAGGTCTGTGAGACTGAGGATCTCATGAAACCAGCAGAAGAGTATGAAGCCGGGAGGGGGCTGTGTGGTAATCATTAAACCAAAAACCTTCAGAGCAACTCAACTGTGATGGGTTCAGCTGTTTGAAATGGGCTGCCTGAAGGCTGTTGGGTGGAAAAAGGAGTTTGAGCCACAGCCCTGCTCACCTGGATGCTGGATTATCCCATGTCCTGAGGACATGAACCTTTTTATTGTGCAAGGCGTGTCCAACAGAAGGTGAAAACGGGAAGCGAGAGGACACAGGAGAGCAAAGCAAACATGCGCTGCACCTATTAGCAAAACCGTATCGACCTTCTTCTGCGCTCCGTCGTGGATGCCAAAGCAACAGCAGTTTGGAGCAGGTCTATGTGAAAGCCCTTGAGGTGGCCCTGGAAGCCCACGCTGTGGTCTGGTGGTGCACCCCTGGCAGCAGGTCAAGGCTGTGGTCAAAGCGTCATCGGTTAACGGTCACCACCTTGGATCTCGCTGGGTTCGTTCGATAAGGTGGAATCTCACGTCTGCTGAAAAATAACCCAGTGACCTCCTCTGCAAGGCTTATGGGGGAGGAGGGAAGAAACGACCATGGCGAGGGAAACAGTGGGGATGTGGCTGTTCCGCTACAGGCACCAAATAAAGAAGAGGGAAAAAAAAATCTCCATTTCAAGAATACCTACAATTTCCTCAAACGTTCCCTTCCCCAGGCTGGCAGCATCCCTGTAGCAGCGAGCGGGACTCCTCTGAGCCTGCTCTGAGGGCAGGCAGAGCCCGTGCCGGAGCTCCCGGCCACCAGAGCCAGGGGGGACCTCGGTCCCCTGACCTCCTGCTCTGCCCGCTGGCTGTACGCACCAGCGCTCGCTCTCTCAAAACACCCCACGGATAAAACAGCAGGAAGAAAAGGATTTGGAGTGGTATGCCGTGGCCTGGGTATGAGATGATGTCCCTGCAGGGCTGGGGACTGGCAGGGTAGAGGGCTTCCGGACCATCTTCTTCGCCTTTCGGCGATGGGAGGGATGATGCAGCTATTTAGGGCTGATCTAGCTCAGTGTAACGCAGACTACCTGATGCGGTAACAGCAGCCGGGGAACAGACTCCAGGCTTCAACAAATTCCTCCTATTTTTTTGTTCCTGTAATGGAGCGAAAACTTCATCGAATCGTCAAATCATCGAACGGTTTGGGTTGGGAGGGACCTTCAAAGATCACCTAGTCCAACCCCCCTGCAATGAGCAGGGACATCTTCCACTAGATCAGGTTGCTCAGAGCCCCGTCCAACCTGGCCTTGAATGTTTCCAGGGATGGGGCATCCACCACCTCTCTGGGCAACCTGGGCCAGTGTCTCACCACCCTCACAGTAAAGAATTTCTTCCTAATATCTAACCTAAATCTACCCTTTTTTAGTTTAAAGCCATTACCCCTTGTCCTGTCGCTACAGGCCCTGCTAAAAAGTCTGTCCCCATCTTTCTGATAAGCCCCCTTTAAGTATTGAAAGGCCGCAAGAAGGTCTCCCTGGAGCCTTCTCTTCTCGAGGCTGAACAACCCCAACTCTCTCAGCCTTCCTCCATAACAGAGGTGTTCCAGCCCTCTGACCTTCACCCAGAAGAAGATCTTGACTCCCTTCACCCTGTGAGTCAGCCGGGAGCACGTTTCAGAAAGGAGCGGGTCGATACGGCCATCGAGAACCCAGGACATCCTTTGGAAAACTCTTCCATGATTAGTTATCTCAGCATTAAATACTGACCAAGCTTTATGGATTTAAGCCATAAAAACATTGTTTAAGCCCTGGGTGGCCCTGTTCCGACCTCGGGATATCAGCAGTACCAAGACACCCGTTTCTAGATGAGCACACCACGGCGATGTAAAGGACACCAAACGCTGTTTCAGAACAAGCCCTTCCATGGCAGGCATGCAGAGGAGAAGGCTGCGCTTGCAGAGTTCACCTTGGCTGCTTGCGGAGGGTTTCCTAGACCTCGGGATCAGACGCTCAGGAAGCAGAAACGTTCAGTCCTCTGGTACCAGCAGATGGAGAAGGCAACAAGGAGCAGAGCTTATTTATTGCCGCTTTCAGAAATGCCGAAGTGGTGTTCCCAGAGCTACATGGGTTTTATACGTATCCTCCACACTCTTGCTCTGCGGGAAGCCCTCAGCACTTGGGTTCATCAGCTGGAAGGGGACAAGTGGCACCCGAGCTGCCCGCTCCAGCAGTGATGGTCACATCCCTTCTCTGTCCGAGCTGCCAATGCATCGAAATACCCCTCCTCCGACCTCAAAGCAGAACAGTTTGGCATCTCGTGGCTTTTAAGAGATGGCAACCCAGAAGAAAGCCCATCCTACAAACCCTGCCTGAACCTGCGCTGAGGCCAGGTCCACGCGAGGGCTCACAGCCTGTGGAACCGCTGGCAGCTTTCTGTCCCGGGTGGAGTGCTCCTAAATCGAGGAGAACCTCTTGCTCTTGGCACAGGGATGCAGCAGGCTTGTGTTCCCCTTCCCACCACGTAGCTGGTCTGCCGGTGTGATGTTGACCCAGCTGCAGGAGAAGAGCTCCTCCACACCCAAGCCCCGAGACGGAAAGGAACATGCCCCATGTAGCCAGCACCTGCAGCATCCTCAGGAACTGACCTGCCACCAGGCATGGAGATGTTATCCAGCTGGGAAAGTCCAACCTTCAGGTGAAGAAATGCTCTGAATTTCATGCGTTACGCTACTGCTGGAGGCAAGATGTTGGGAAGGAAGGTCTTTGGGATCTGCTCGATGCTGCAGCCCTGCTGTACGGCTTTGTGAAGCAACCCCACGTCCCTCCTCGGTTTCTCTTCACAGCGGAGGCTTGTTTTGGAAGAGGGCTGAGAATCCCTGCAGGCACCTGGAAAATCCCCGTGCAGCAGATGCTGCAGAGACTTATGTCATTGATCCACCCGCGCTCCAAACCCGAGCACGGCAGGTCTTCCCAATGCCTTCAGAAAAAGGATATAAACTGAGAGAACTGCAAACAAAATTGTGGTTTTGTTCACATGAGGCACAGCGAGAGAGCTCCCCAAACACTCATAACACACATTTTCTAGGTTTGAGCCATCTTTAAAATTGCAGAGCTGCTTTTCTTGGGCTCTTGCAGTCAGAAAATGGCTGCTGCCTGCACCAGGGAGAAGAGTTTGTGTTTTAAAGCCGTGCATTTACCTGCAGCTGCTCCGCTCTGCCCCAGACACCTGACAGGACCGATTACCATCACACCTCGACCCCAGACAGCTCTGCCACGTCCCGGGGATTGGTTTGTAAGGGAATACCCCTCAGCTATTTCAGCTCAGCTGCACTTAATCCAGGAAGATTTAAGTGCTGCATTTTATCTTCTCCAATATCACGCCAGGCTTCAGAATCGAGGGGAGACCTGCAAGAAAAGCGCAAGTCTTGAGAAATAACTTGGGCACAATTTCACAGCAGATGGGACTTCGGTAAAGACCCCCTGTTCTCCAGGAGCCCTGCGTGGTGGTCCAAGGAAAGCTCTCCTGATGGTCAGAGAAGGTCCACCTGCTTGTCCTTCAAGCCTCCACTTGTCACCCCTCCCTGGTGAAGCAGGGGCAGAGATGCTGCCCGCTGGCGGCACAGCCAAGTCCTCCGTGGGTGACTGCACGAGCTCCTCCGAGCAGGTCCTCTCTGCCCCCCCCCCCCCCGCCCCAGGCCTTCTTCAAGGATTTTGAGCAATGGGAAGACTCTGCCCAGACCAATAACCACAGACACTTTCAGACAGCGTAGAAAAGCCCAGTGACCTGACATAAAACCCAGCCAACGTGCGGGCTGCAGCCTGCTCAGAGATTTCACAGCTGTCATGTTATGCTTTGTAGAAAAGTTACCATTTTAAGACAAGCAAGACAAAGTCTAGGGCAAGACAGCACAAGCAATAAATTCCTGTTGGGAAGGGCTCTACCTTTGCTGACCACCAAGACAAGCCTGCTATTGAGATCCCGAAGATGAGCAGACGCCAGCTCACCGGGTCGACACAACACAGCAGCGCTTCCTACCGCCGTCCCAGGAGCTGCATCCAGCTGCTAATTATAGCTACGTGCAAATCCCATCTCACTACAGCGGCGTAAGGCAAGTCCAGCGAGACCCAAGCGCTTGGCAACAGCGCATTCCCTGCGGATGCAGGGGCTGACGGCATCCCCGACCTGCACGTGTGTGACGGGATCAGCCCCAACTCGGTCCACCGCTGCGCCGAGGACATGAGGAACGGACTCGGAGCAGCCTCCACCATCTCCTACCAAACCAGATGCTCTGGTTCCTAAATCCTCCCGTCACCGCAGGGTGTGGGGCACCTCTGAGTGCAAACTCCAATGAGATCAGTTGCTCAAGGCTTGCCCATTTCCCTTGACCTCCCTTTTAAGACCAGACAAGTTCAGGAGGGAAACGCTTAGCCAGAAACCTTGTTGAAATGACTGTAAGACTTAATGTTAGAATCATAGAATCATTAAGGTTGGAAAAGACCTCTAAGATCATCGAGTCCAACCGTCAACCCAACACCACCATGCCCACTAAACCATGTCCCTCAGCGCCTCATCTACACGTCTTTTAAATACCTCCAGGGATGGGGACTCAACCACTTCCCTGGGCAGCCTGTTCCAATGTTTAACCAAACATTGGAAACTTGGAGCAGGAGGTTCCACCAGATGACCAGGTCCAGAGCTCCCTTCCAGCCTTGGTTCCTCTTGGAAACAAGACCAAGCACTGGAAAAACATCTTTTTAAATTGTCCTGCCAAGGAGACTTCAACCATGTCTCTGGTTGAAGGTGATTACTCGACTTGCCCCACACTGCACCGTTTTCTAGATCCATCCGCTCCCCGGCCTCAGAAATAATCCCCTTCCATTTCCTCCTTTTGATGCAAATGAAGGATTTCCAGTCGTCATCTCCAACACACCATGTGACGCCCAGATCCATCCTCATCTCAGGGTTGTTAGGGTTGAGGCTCAGAAACACCAACCGCCCCACGCAGAGGTGACCCCGAATAATTGCCCCCCCCCCGATATTGCACATATCGGCCCCATCTCAGGGTCCCTCCTTGGCTGCCCGTGGACAGCAAGGCTCAGATGCAGCCCTGGGTGATCACTGAGAGATCAGTGGTCCCAGGAGGGATCTCCTTGAGTCCTGCAAGCTCTTGAGCAGCACCCAGCAGGCCTGGCCTTGCCAAAATCAGCCCTCTAAGGTCATCCCATCCCTGGATTGCCCCATCCCCAGAAACATGGTCAGGTCGGACGGGGCTCTGAGCAACTTGATCTAGTTGAAGATGTCCCTGCTCATTGCAGGGGGGTTGGACTAGGTGACCTTTGGAAGTCCCTTCCAAACCAAACCATTCTATGATTCTGTGATCCCTACAGCAAAGGGCTGCAGCAGTGCTCTTCATCGAGGAAGACTGAAATAAAGCAGTTTGACCCTCACCTCCCATGGCTAGCGTTTATACACCCACCAGGTCAAAGCCATCACCCCGGTGGGCAGCCAGCCACGCAGCATCAGAGATGTCACCGAAAGCAGGGCTGGAGGCGTCTTGAAAGATCACGTAAGTTCCAGACCTGGCTCACTATCTGTCAAAATTTCACCTCTGCTCACCCAGGGCATCCATGGTGGTATACATCTTAATGCTTACAAACAAAAGATGAGGGTAAAATAAAAAAAGCTTCGTCCACAGGGTCACTGAGAGCCAGCAACTGTCTGACCTCCACCGAGTGGCTTCCTATTCATGCCTCAGGTATAAAGGGGCATGGTCCTTACTGCCTCCTTCTGCAGAAGCTTTCATGTCTTCAGGTATTTTAAGCCCTGCAAGAAACGCTTGGTTCGTCTGCGCTGTAACGCTCCTTGCCTGAAGCACCTTTCCTAAGTTTTAAGGCTCAGGTACGGAAACAAGTATATTGTATAGAAATATGTATTTTTTTGGCTTGTGCCTGGAAGTTGCTCGTGGTCAGAAACCAACACTAAAATGCAGAGATACCCTGAATGCTGAGAAGCTCGAGGCACGAACGCCTGAACTGGCTCTGCCCTTTGCAGCTGCTATCGCCGCAATCAAAAATCAATTTTTAATTTGCACAGCTCATGTTCGGCTTATCTGTCCTGGGCCTGAGAGCATCAGCCGCTTCTGGAGATGAAATCTCTGCATCCCTGGAAGCTTTCCCGCAGATCGGCATAAGCAAGCCCTCCTTCTTCATCTGTGCTTCGCTACAGAAATCAGACCTGGATGAAACCCCCTCTGGTCGTCCAGCTACAGGTCAACCCCGGGGCCGTGGAGCAAACACCCCATCACAGCATCCCTGGCAGTTGCCTCCAGCAGCGTGCGGAGCCTGCGCACCAGCCTGTGCTTTACCCACTTCCACACCCATTCCACGTGGATTTAACCATTTAGCTGCCCGCGATACGCTAGCGCTACACCGATGTTTCGGCAGCTTCCCATCCACCCCATCCCTGCTGGAAGTGTCACATCTACCAGGCTCAACCACATCTACCAGGCTGAACCACATCTCCCCTTTCACCCCACAGCACCTCCCCTTCCCTTGAGTCAGCTGCAGCAAAGACCATCCCATTTCTGGTGGGAATAAGGTTGTTTTTGCAGCCAGACCCTCCTCGTGGCAAGAGCTGCGAGGATGCGCGGCAGCGACAGACCACGCAGCAGCGTCCTCACCCCCTCCAAGGGTTCCTTGATGTTCGGAAATCTCTCCCTTAACGGGTCCCAGCGACCTTGAGGTCTCAGCAAAGCTTTCCAGGCTTTCCAGCATGCCCAGTCCAGATGCTCAGAGGGGAAGGTCAATGAGAGAATGTAATTTTTTCCAGCCAGGACATGAGGGTCAAGTGACTTTAGTGTGCTTCCACCGGAGCGGGATGTTTGGCTGAGCTGAAGGGACAGGACCGTTGTGTCACCTCCAGGGATGCAGGTGGAAACTGTCCACTGAGCAGGAATATCTGCTCCCTCTAGTGGCATCTGGTTTTTAATTTTTATTTTATTTTTAAAGCTAGGAGACCTGGTATCTGCTCCGTGCCAGCCCCCGGCAAGGCCAAGGCTACGAATTGCCGGGGCTGAAAGGACACGCAGCCCTCCAGCAGCCAGGAGCAAATCCACCCCGTGGCTGGCGTGCTCTCCTCTACCTGCAAAGCCAGCAGAAGGTTTCCACGGGTTAAGCCTTTCTATCTGAGAGCCCAGGTGCAGTCCTCTCTCCTCCCACCCTACCCAGCAGCTTTGCATCCCATAATACACCTGCCTAGCCCAAGCACTGGAAAAGGAGAGAGAACGTGTGGGTGGAGGACAGGAAGGATTAGTGACCTGCAGTGTCCACACTAGCTTCTGCGGTCCAGCATGCAAGCGCCATGGGGAATGGACCTTCCCCCAGGAAGCCACTGATCCTGCACGTGTTCCTGCAGCAAAGCCCAGGGAGATTAAAACCCACCCACTCGCTCCCCGTTAACCCTTCACGCTGCTTCGGGAACAAGCTCCTGCTTCACCAACCGTCTCCTGGGCTGCATCCAAAGCAGCGTGGCCAGCAGGTCGAGGGAGGGGATTCTGTCCCTCTGCTCCGCTCTGGTGAGACCCCCCCTGGAGCACTGCGTCCAGCTCTGGGGTCCTCAGCACAAGACAGACACGGACCCGTTGGAGCGGGTCCAGAGGAGGGACACGGAAATGATCAGGGGGCTGGAACAGCTCTGCTGTGGAGAAAGGCTGAGAGAGTTGGGGTTGTTCAGCCTGGAGAAGAGAAGCCTTCGGGAAGACCTTATTGAGGCCTTTCAATACTTAAAGGGGGCTTATCAGAAAGATGGGGACAGACTTTTTAGTAGGGCCTGTAGTGATAGGACAAGGGGTAATGGTTTTAAACTAAAGAAGGGTACATTCAGACTAGATATAAGGAAGAAATGTTTTACGCTGAGGGTGGTGAAACACTGGCCCAGGTTGCCCAGAGAGGTGGTGGATGCCCCATCCCTGGAAACATTCCAGGTCAGGTTGGACGGGGCTCTGAGCAACCTGATCTAGTTGAAGATGTCCCTGCCCACGGCAGGGGGGTTGGACTAGATGATCTTTGAAGGTCCCTCCCAACCCAAACCACGATTCAATGATTCTGTGCCCATTGAACTACAGCAACTGCTCTTCTACCCCTGCGAGATCCCAGGAGGGATGTCCTTGAGTCCTGCAAGCGCTTGAGCAGCACCCAGCAGGCCTGGCCTTGCCAAAATCAGCCCTCTAAGGTCATCCCATCCCTGGATTGCCCCATCCCCAGAAACATTCCAGGTCAGGTTGGACGGGGCTGTGAGCAACCTGATCTAGTGGAAGATGTCCCTGCCCACGGCAGGGGGGTTGGACTAGATGACCTTTAAAGGTCCCTTCCAACCCAAACCATTCTGTGATTCTATGATTCACAAAGCTCTGGAGTGGGTGCAACGGGCTGCTACCGCCCATGGGAGCGCTGAGGACCATGCCTTTCACCGACCTCCAGGTTCCTCCTGGAGCTGCCGTGAGGTCTGGAGAAGACTTAGTGATGGGGAGTTTAAAAAAAGAGAGAGAAAACAATGTTCCCATGGGCAACTGGGACCAGTTCAGCCCAAGGCCTGGGAGCACCGAGCAGCTCATTTGCCAGCCGTGAGACGAGCTGTTGGCCGTCCCCACCAGGGAGAGGTGGAAAGTCCATCCCAGGTGCTCACTGTGTAAAAAATGGAGCTGCAGGGGTAAATACCCGAGAAAGAAACAGAGTCCCTGAGCCCAGCCTGCTGCAACATGGAGCGCTCCCCCGAGGGGAGCATGTTATGAAACAGCAACTGCAATCCTTGAAACAAAACCCGATGATTCTGGTCTGCACACCCCAAAACAGGCTCCAACAGTGGTCGCTCCCGTTCCTCGTGCCCAGGATGTCTTCCCCTGCCCATCCTAACTCAGGCATGGCAGATGGGATCCCTCCAAGCAAGGACAAGTGCCGGGAACCCCTCCGGGCGTGATGCAGGCAGCACCTCATTTATTTCTCTTGATGCTTGGCATCATCTACGCAGCTTGCAAGAAGGACACATGCTGGGACAGGCCACATGCAGGAAGGCAATAAACCACCTGCAGCTCAGCAGCATCAAGCTGGATGGAAGGAGGAGGAATTGGGCAACCCAGAGGGTGGTGGGAAGGTGAACCCGGGTGGGACGGAGGTGTAGGGCAGTGAAACAGAGTTACAGATCTGGGCAAGGAAAGCGTTCGGCGCTGGGAGGGAGGAGATGGGAGGGAGAGGTGATCTTTGCTCACACGTGGGCCAGCCAGCACGACAACAGGGCCCTGGGAGAAAGGACAAGCGGTTTCAGCACAAGTCCAAAGCCTGCCTGGAGTCCCTCGGTCTTTATCCTGAAACTCTTCAAGAAAGGCATTATTTTGCCATACCTGTGCAATGCCCAGCACAAAGGGGTGGGAGAAATAGATTTTTCCATCTCAGCTACAGTCAAAGCGAAGCAAGACGTGGGGCGGGCAGGAGGGTTATGGCTGTTCTGGATGCTAGTAGTTTCGTTTGAGAAAGTATTCCCACTCCAGAGGGAATCTGTATTCCCCACAGCTGAGGAGTTAGTGTTGCCAGATGCAGCCTGCACAAGCGGTCTCCAATGGACGATGCTACTTGAGGCCACAAGCTAGAAGCAGGGGTGACAGGCAGGGTACAGCAGGCTGCTGCCTCTAGTAGGTCATAGAATCATAGAATCATCGTATGATTTGGGTTGGAAGGGACCTCTGAAGGTCATCTAGTCCAACCCCCCTGCCATGGGCAGGGACATCTTCAACTAGAACAGGTTGCTCAGAGCCCCGTCCAACCTGACCTGGAATGTTTCCAGGGATGGGGCACCCACCACCTCTCTGGACAACCTGGTCCGGTGTTTCACCACACTCAGCGCAACAAATTTCTTCCTTATACCTAGTCTGAATCTCCCCTCTTTTAGTTTAAAACCATTACCCCTTGTCCCATCAAAGGTCAGGGCTCGGTATTTTTGGGGATGGGCAAGCAAAGACGGGCTTAAATAGCCGGCAGCGTACCCTGAACAGACCCAGCCAGACCTGGCCACCGTGGGCAGCCATGTCTGCCACCCGGCATCCTTGTAATTGAACATCAAAACTATCTACCTCTCCAAACAGCACCTGCCTTGCGAGGAAAGATGCCATCCCCATACTCAGCGATTTTATCAGAGGATCTTCCAAAAGCTCGGGGAGATTAAGCCTACCCTCACGGGCTAGACGCGCGGAGGCAAGGCTGCGTCTGAGGTCCCACATGAAAGCACTTGCTGAGCTGGGAGTTCCTGTTCCCGTCCTGCGTGGCCATGAGATCACCCAGCCGCAGTTTCTGTGCGCCAGCTGTAAGGAAGCAGAACTAGCTGCGAGCAGAAATTGCGCTGCTGATTGCTCGCCAGTGACACCGTTCGGTTATTAACATCGTAAGAGGCATCGTTGAAGAGGATACAAATATATTAAGTAATGAACCGCCTGATTTGCAGCTTGCAAGCCATTAAAGCATGAAACAAAGCGCACAGAGCAGCGATGCGGACGTCTCAGTACGTTGCCCATATGCAGCTGGACCTTAGAAACTGAGCACTAACTCACTGTTCAGTTTGAACCTTCTCCTTTACAGGAGAAATCATCTCTGCTAGGAGCTCCGCGGACCAGTGGGACAACCCATGGTTGCAGCATGAATCATGCTGCCTTATTAGGGAGATCTTATCCGGGGAACTCATTTAAAACCATGCCACTCTCTAAACCCATGTATTTCAGAGGACAAGAAATTATTTCTCTAATGTACCTTTCCGGAGGGAACATCTAAGTTGCCCCTAACAAGGAGAAACACCTTTCACAGATGCTTATACCTCTTCTTCCTATGATTGCTTTACGGAGGAGCAAACCCGCTCTCTAAGACTTGGTGCACAGACCCCTGAGCAATCTAGCTAGAGGAGCCATCCATAAAATACCTCTACACGACAGAAATAAAGAGCTGCGGGACAAGGGCTCCGCTCTCTGCTCTTCCCCAGCGCTGGGAGACTATCAGGGTATCTGAACTTGCAATTTTATTGCACCGACCCATCACCGAGCTCAGTTGCACGCGCCTGTGATGTGCTGGCAGAGCCAGCCTTGCTTTTACCTTTCCGTTTCTTCTTTCACTACGGCATACTGGGTTGACTGACGGCTCGATCTCTGCTCCTGCACCTTCTCGTTGCCCTCCAGCTCCTGCTCCAGGGAGGAGCTGGTGCTGCCCTCCCTGCTGACATTGCTGCTCCTCCCGGGGCTGTTCTCCGTGGAAGCCCTCGGTGACTCCGTGTTCTGCTTCAGGGTCTGCAGCTTGGCCAGAGGGATGATATCGCAGTTCTGTGGCCGGTGCCACACTGTCCTCTGCGTGGTGGCATTGTAGTAGTAGAAACGGGAAGTGTTGGGGTCGAAGAGCTCCCACCACTGGTTTTCATTCGTGCGTTTGATCCGCACCCCGGCGGGAGGGTCCCACACGCACTCCCCCGTGATGAGGTTGGCGTACATGCGCTCCCGGGTTCGAGGCTCGATGATTTCCACCCATTCCAGCCTGAAAGAGAACAGAGAGAGAGAGAGAGAGAGAGAGACTTCAACTAGATGATCTTTAACGGTCCCTTCCAACCCAAACCATTCTATGATTCAATGCTTGCAGCAAGCGCTCGCAGCATCTGGGGAGGCAGGATGGAGAAGAGCGGCTTGGGTGAGGACAGCAACTCTTTCTTCCTCCCCCATTGACGCCGAGTCCCACAGCACTGTTTACACTAAATACAGTCTTTGCAAAGGGCTGCAAACCGCTCCCCGCTTTTCAGCTCCCAGGGGAACTCAGCAAGTCTGCAAGCCAGCTAAAATACACGCCTGGGTTACAGCACCCCAGCGTTCGCCCCGGCTCACGGCTTCCACCCCGAGCCCTCTGCGTTTTACAGTCTGAACTCTTCGGGGCACAGACCCGGCGGCTGCAGCGTGCTCGGCGTGACATCGGCAGTGAAGGGCAGGGGGGAGGCGAGAAACCGGAGGGACAGAGCCCAGCCAGAGGCACCAACCTGGCAATGAACTTACTTCTTCTGCAAGACCACCCCGCAGCTCTGTGCTGCTGCCCAGACAACCAAGCCCGGCAGCATTTGTCCATGCAAGACTTGCAGACGATGGCTTCAACCCTCTTCAGCCCAGCTGGAGCAGCGCTGCTCCCTGGCATGAACCCCAGTGTGCCAGCGCCGGGCTCCTGCACGGCTCTGCCAACACCCCTTCCCTCCGTCTCGATTTCAACACCGGGCAAAGGCGCCAGCTCTCCGGTGCGCGCGTCCCACGTCCGGCACCTCCCCCAAACCACCCGCCCTGTCACACCTCGACTCGGTGATAACCACAGGCTGCATCAACACCGAAACTCAACAGCGGGAGGGATGGAGCCAGCGAGGGCTGAACAGACCCGACCGGGCCCTGGGCTCCACGCGGAGGAACGGAATGGAATGGAATGGAATGGAATGGAATGGAATAGCATAGCATAGCATAGAATAGAATAGAATAGAATAGAATAGAATAGAATAGAATAGAACAGAATATTTTCAGTTGGAAGGGACCTACAGTGATCATCTAATCCAACTGCCTGACCACTTCAGGGCTGAGCAAAAGTTAAAGCATGTTATTAAGGGCATTGTCCAAACGCCTCTTAAACGCTGACAGGCATGGGGCACCGACCACCTCTCCAGGAAGCCTGTTCCAGGGTTTGACCACCCTCTTGGTAAAGAAATGCTTCCTAATGTCATAGAATCATAGAATCATAGAATCATTGAATCATTAAGGTTGGAAAAGACCTCTAAGATCATTGAGTCCAACCATCGACCCAACACCACCATGCCCACTAAACCATGTCCCTAAGTGCCTCATCTACTCATCTCTTAAATACCTCCAGGGATGGGGACTCCACCACTTCCCTGGGCAGCCTGGTCCAATGTTTAACCACTCTTTCAGTAAAGACATTTTTCCTCATGTCCAATCTAAACCTCCCCTGGCACAACTTGAGGCCATTTCCTCTCGTCCTATCGCTTGTTCCTTGGGAGAAGAGACCGACCCCACCTGGCTACAACCTCCTTTCAGGTAGTTGTGGAGAGCGATGAGGTCTCCCCTCAGCCTCCTCTTCTCCAGGCTGAACAACCCCAGTTCCCTCAGCCGCTCCTCATCAGACTTGTTCTCCAGACCCCTCACCAGCCTCGTTGCCCTTCTCTGGACACGCTCCAGCACCTCAACGTCCTTCTTGTAGTGAGGGGCCCAAAACTGAACACAGTATTCGAGGTGCGGCCTCACCAGTGCCGAGTACAGGGGCACGATCACTGCCCTACTCCTGCTGGCCACACTATTTCTGATACAGGCCAGGATGCCATTGGCCTTCTTGGCCGCCTGGGCACACTGCCGGCTCATGTTCAGCCGGCTGTTGACCAGCACCCCCAGGTCCTTTTCCTCCAAGGCAGCTTTCCAGCCACTCTTCCCCAAGCCTGTAGTGCTGCATGGGGTTGTTGTGGCCGAAGTGCAGGACCCGTCTAAACTCCAGTCTAAACTCCCCCGGTGCAGCTTTGAACCATTCCCACGCGTCCTGTCACTGGATCCCAGGGAGAAGAGATCAGCTACACGCCGCTCGGTGCCCTCTGTGCACCTTTATTAAATTAGGAGTCGGTCTCACGTTGGTCTCTGCATAAAGTATGGAGCTCATCACCAAAATATGGAGCAGAAAATGAGGTTTAACCTTCCTCCCACCGCCCCATCCCCTGCTGAGCTAAGGGCCAGGCACCATCAGCCCAACACGGTGACCCAGCTCACTCAGAAACACAGCAAAGGCGGGTATTGAAATCATAAAGCAGTAAACAGAGCTTAGAAATGCAAAAGAGGATTCGAAGAAGTTGTAATCCCAAAGAACGGACAATTTAACCGATTTTTCGGATCACCCCAAACACTGCAGGTGACACCTTTTGCTAATCCGGGGGATACCCGCGGCTTACAGGCAGCCGCACCTTATTCAAATTCTTTTTTTGTGTGGGCTTAAATAAAAAGATGGAAGGGATGTTCGTATTAGCTAAGATTTCTTACTTGGAATTTGTCCTCATCTGCATTTACAAGTCTGTTAAGAAAGGTACAGGAACAAATAAGGAAAAGGAAAAAGAAAAAGCCCCCAGCGTGCTAAGCGAAGCTTATCAAACTAGGTGGCATTTAAAACTGACACATTCAGTGAGTCAGACAAGTGAGGGGTCGCATCTCGCCGCCTTTTACCGGGAGCGAGTCCCCTGTGGGATTTTCAGAAATGCCCAATTTGCTCAAGCACTTGCAAGAAAAAAAGTCCTCGGGGGGTCACTTACCTGCCCCCGGGCAGCCGGAGATGCTGGCAGCCTGGCCCCAAGCCCTCCGGCTGCTCCAGCTCGTCTTCCGACCCGATTGAAACCACCGGATAGAAAAAAAGGAGGGGGCTTTTCAGGTGCCAGAGGTTCCCAGCTTTGCACAAAGAGATCTAAATGATGGAAACGTCTCCACCTCTTCTTGGCATAGAGAGAAAAAGTCGCACTTAAGCTTTTCCTTGCAGAACAGAGACTAAAAGCACTCGGAGAAGTGTAAATCCTATACCATGCCTCGTCTCATTCTGCAAAACTCGGACCTAACGAGCAGCCTTAACTGCAGCACGACAGCGCAGCTGGAGGCCAACTCAAGCTTTGCAGAGTTAAATATTTTCTCCAGGTTTCCACTGAAGGCTTTCATGCGGGTCTGAGCGTACCCAGCATTTCCCGTTGAAACGATTTTTGGCCCTAGATCGACGTCAGCGCTTGGCTCCCAGTTTTAACGCTGCTCTTCGACCGCCTTGGTTTAAAACAATCTCCATGGGGTTAAGGGCAGCTGCTTC
Source organism: Aptenodytes patagonicus (assembly GCF_965638725.1). NCBI lineage: Eukaryota > Metazoa > Chordata > Aves > Sphenisciformes > Spheniscidae > Aptenodytes > Aptenodytes patagonicus. The sequence goes on from NW_027472085.1 coordinate 77,464, forward strand.
AGCAGGGCTTTGGATCTTCCTACCAAGAAGATATTGGGCTATGTGCACCAGGGAGGAGTAAAAAAGTCCTTCATCCAGAGTCCCTCCAGGGTGAAACGAGAGCTCAAGTGCTCCACAGTGATCACAGGGAAGCAAAAATAAAGTAGACTAGACTAGGATAGGACAGACTAGACTAGACTAGGATAGACTAGGATAGACTAGGATAGGATAGGATAGGATAGGATAGGATAGGATAAAAACAGCTATAGGATAGGATAGGATAGGATAGGATAGGATAGGATAGGATAGGATAGGATAAAAATAGCTATATTGGTAGGATATATAGGATTGATAGGATAAAAATAGCTATAGGATAGGATAAAAATAGTTAAATAGTAAGCTCTGTTTGGACCCAACAGAATGGGATCACCACGGGCTGTAAACCAGCCAGGGTAAAAGCCTGCAGCAACCCAAAAGAAAAAGTTAGTATGTTAAGGAAATGTAGGACGTTTTGTCCTGGAGCCCTTAATTTCCTCTTGGTTTTCACTGTGAATTATCAGCTTAATAACGCCGGGCAGCGTCTGGGCTACAGATCCTCTCTCTCGGCATCATTATTTTCCCTGCTGTTGGAGAAGAAGAAATTTAGTGTTCACATTTCTCCTTTCTCCCCGGTCTTTTAATTTACCGGGGTAATTCATCAACTCAAGCAGCTCAATACGCCGCACCTTCGCAAAGCAGAGGATCAATAGCCAAGGGCCGCCCTCCTCGGTCCTGTGCTGGGCAGCACAAAGGGAGAACAACAAAAAATCTTCCATCAGATACGCAAATCCGAGATTCATCTGCCTGAAAGTCAAACAAAATCCATGCGGCTGGACCTGTGGCACAGACAGGGAAGCTGATGTACCCGTGTGATAGCAAAATTGGAGAAGAAAACCCACTGGACTAGGAGACGGGGCTCCGATAAAGGCACGCCTTATTCCAAACCCTATCTTAAGTTCTGCAAAAAACCTCTCCCGTTGCATCTTTTTCCCCCCGAAGTGCAAACCTCAGGGCTAAAATTCCCGAGTATTTGCCCAAAAGAGGGTCCATGCACAGTATTTCCCAGGTACGAGGCCAGCAGGGGGGATAACAGGTAGGTGTGCAACGTGCTGCTGCCGTAGGTTCAGCACAACCAATCTGGGTACCAGATGCAGTCTTGGCCCGGAATTACCATCATTATTTACTGCACCAGCCAAAAAACCTCCTTGATGGGTAGTAGAGGAGTCTGCTGCAAGCTCCGGTAGCCAAATAGACTCAGACCTATCTCACCATAGCACTGTGCAGTGCAGTAACCTAAATTTAAATAGCCCGTTGAGGATGGTCCAAGACAGTGCAGACTTTATTGCTGTTGGGTTAAAGGGATTTATAACTGATGCAGGAGAGAGGAAGGTGCCCAGGGAGCCTCAGACTCACGGTGCTGTCTAGAAAACTTCCACCTCATCGCAAAGGAAAGGCTCCAAAAAGCCCCGAGACTCACCCAAAATCCATTTTTTCCCTGCGCTGCCCAGAAAATGAGCCCAGCTGATGCTCAGATTAGATTTCTGAAAATGCAAAGCCAGCTGAAATGAACCCTGGATTTAGTTTAACTTCATAACTTCATTCAAAAGCCCACAAGAATCAACCGAACTTCAAGTCGCAGACGCCTTATTTTGCTATTTAAGGAGAGAATCCTCCCCCTGAGCTTCCCTAGGAAGGAGATTCGGTCCTACAGCGATAATGCCATGTATTCCCTCCTCCGCTCCAGAGCAATACGGGATCGGGGACGCAGCGAGAAAGCCGGGAGAGAACAAATACCCGCCTCACCTCATTGCTGTAAAAACCCTGAAAGGACATCCCGCTGTTCAGGTCCTCCAACTCATCTTTTTCAGTTGTTTCCACCACGCGCCCCATCGGTTTAATTGTCGTGGCACCAGTTGCTGCGTATTTAATGCACGGCAATGCCATCTCCTTGGAAACCCTTTTTTGGGGGGGAGGGCTGAACGTAGGGAATGCCGAAGGGATGCTCGGGGAATGCTGTCGGTCACCTCCCCGTGCAATGAGCGCAAGAGCATCCTCCTGATGGACCATGGGCGCGGGGGGGATGATGAACCTCCCATGCCTGCGAGGTTAAGGCTGTGATGGTGAAGGATGGTTCATAACAACAACCCCGAGGCGTGGGGGCCATCAGAGGGCTTACAGCGCTCGTGTTGTGATATAAGTTGGGTTTTAACGAGCCAGAATTTGTATCATTAAGGTTAGTGTGGCCTCAGAGAGCCACGGAGGCTCTTGGGCAACTTGGGTGTTGCTTGCTGAGTGACCCACTTGCTCAATATCACTCATGCCTCGTCCAGACATCACTCCAGAAAGCCACCTCTGTATCCATCCCGACACCACAGCAATTAACGCCATGAGCCAATCCGATTAGGAGAAGCTTAAATTTCTAAGTATTTTACACTTAAAATGACTTGGAATTTATCGGTAACTGCAGTTACAAGGGGAAAAATAGCCGAGCAAGCATCTTTCTGTATCAGAGAGTAATGGGGTCAGAAGCCCACATCGATTCGGCAGGCATCTCGGTCAGAAGGAAACGGCTCAGAGCAAGAACCTCCCGTGTAACTTGAAGGGGAAGAAGCTGGAGGGTTTTTTTTTTTAACTCTTAAACCCTCCAAAGAGTAGTGAACTATGCCCAGGAAGATCGAGCAGCATCAGCTTTACCCAGACCTGAGGCTTCAGGTTAACACAGCAACGGCAATTCAAATTCCCACTTCTCGGCGAGGTTTTGGAGACCTGGCCCAAGCCTACCCTAGAAGAGCGAGAGCAAGGCACTTGGAAGCAGCCCTACAGCACTTGGGGTGCTCTGCTCCCCAAGTCTCTCACCCCTGGGTGATCGCTTTGGCATGGTGGTGTTCCAGATCCAAAGACGTCCAAGAACCAAAATCCCCCTGTTAGTGCACAGTCCCACAAAGAAGATGATTCCCACCTCATTTCCACCCTAAAAATAAAAATTAAATTAATCATAGAATCATCGAATGGTTTGGGTTGGAAGGGACCTTTGAAGGTCATCTAGTCCAACCCCCCTGCTGTGGGCAGGGACATCTTCAACTAGATCAGGTTGCTCAGAGCCCCGTCCAACCCGACCTTGAACGTTTCCAGGGATGATCTATAATCTATAATATAATCTATACCATGTTGCTTTGATTCTTAAACACCCTGACGCTGAGCAGGACAATTTGGTTCATTATGCACATGTTATTTGCAGGAATATTTTACTTAAAAAAATTGTCTAAGCCACCAGGAAAACGCAGTTCCTTGGTGCCAAGCCTCAGAAAGCCCAGGCCGACGAACGCAGGCGCAGCGCAGACACAGAATTGCTGAGCGTCAGCAATAACACAGTGTTACCTGTAGGTAGGTAATAGTTAGCAGAATATCAAAGTGTTTGGGAGCTGGGGCTTGTTTCTGCACTAGTAATTTCAGTGCCAATGAACATTTTTATCAAAACGCATCATTAGCCTGAAAGGTATAATACTTCTTCGCTAACTGGCCTGACAGATTCAGGCACCTTGAAAAAAAAATCAGGGCAGGCTACCAAAGGAGCAGAGCTTCTTGCTACGGCAGCTGGAGCTGGCAGGAAAGCTTTGAGTGGGATGGAGTTACCAAAAAAAATCCAGCCTTTCCCACCGAGCAGGAGTTACCTGCTCAGGGTGCAGGTGCCGAGCCGAGGAGTTGTTAAATGCAGCTGCAACGTGCCACGAGGGTTGGCCAACATGTGGAGCCTTAGCAAGCCCTCAGAGACCAGGCGAACAGCTGCTGCTTCTCCACTGTTTGCTCCCCTGGAAAGCCAAACCACGAAACCGCTGTGCCGCCCACGCACGCCGGTCCTCGTCCTCCCTCCTCCTGCCGAGGGAGTCATGCCGAGAGGTGAACCCCAACATTGGGCATGCTCCCCCCAAAATCCCAAGCCAACTGTGTCGTTGCTTGACTCCAGTTGTCCTGCATCCACCACACCACAGTAATGGTCCCTGGGCAAATCTCTTCTGTGATGGTCACAAATTAATTTGAGTTCCCCTCCCTCGCAGGGATCTAGGCTGAACCGCATCACCACATCTTCTACGCGGGGGTAGAAGAGCAGTTGCTGTAGTTCAATGGGCACAGAATCATCGAATCGTGGTTTGGGTTGGGAGGGACCTTCAAAGATCATCTAGTCCAACCCCCCTGCCATGGGCAGGGACATCTTCAACTAGATCAGGTTGCTCAGAGCCCCGTCCAACCTGACCTTGAATGTTTCCAGGGATGGGGCATCCACCACCTCTCTGGGCAACCTGGGCCAGTGTTTCACCACCCTCAGCGTAAAACATTTCTTCCTTATATCTGGTCTAAATGTACCCCCCTTTAAAGCCATTCCCCCTTGTCCTATCGCTACAGGCCCTGCTAAAAAGTTTGCCGCCATCTTTCTTAGAAGCCCCCTTTAAGTATTGAAAGGCCGCAAGAAGGTCTCCCCGGAGCCTTCTCTTCTCCAGGCTGAACAACCCCAACTCTCTCAGCCTTTCTCCACAGCAGAGCTGTTCCACCCCCCTGATCATTTCCGTGTCCCTCCTCTGGACCCGCTCCAACAGGTCCATGTCTGTCTTGTGCTGAGGACCCCAGAGCTGGACGCAGTGCTCCAGGGGGGTCTCAGCAGAGCGGAGCAGAGGGACAGAATCCCCTCCCTCGACCCGCTGGCCACGCTGCTTTGGATGCAGCCCAGGAGACGCTTGGCTTTCTGGGCTGCGAGCGCACATTGCCGGCTCACGTCCCGTTTTTCATCCATCCATACGGGGAGAGGGGGGAACTGTCAGGCAAAATCAGAGCTCAGGATCCAGCCTGGTACTCCGGCAGCCCCTGGCCTTGATCCGTAACTACATAAATACCCCGAACCTTGCAGCTTGTAAGGATCTGGAAAGAAATCCAGCACGTGAGTGCCAGCAACGCCGCATCCCCTGCTAGGCAATAGCTATTTCAGGACAGTGGGAGAAAACAAAGACCTCTGCTCTGTCCTGACATGTATCTGCAGTAATTTCAGTGAGGAGGAAAGTACTGACAAGGCAGAGATTGGACTCTAAAGCCACCTTAGTAAATAATAAACTTCTCTATCAAAGCGAATCAGTTGTCTATTGGCCCGAGTCTTTGCTCATCCCTTTCAAATAAAATAAAAAAAGGAAAACCCTGCTCCGGCAGGCAAGAGCCGTCGGCTCCGTGTATTAACGCCGCGCTGCTTTGATAGGGAAGGGATCTGACTTTCTTTGCAATGTCAGGGGAAGGTTAGTGGGCTGACACGGCGAACATTTGATGTGATGCAACTATCGCAGCGCCAGTTGACGGCAGGAATATCATGAAGCGGGGCGCATGATGAGGCTGTCAGGAGAAGTTAATAAGCGTTGGTTCTGCGGGTAGCGGGGGGTCCGTTCCCACAGCGGGAGAGCGGGATCTCGAACCTCAGGGCTTGGAAAAAGAGAAACAAAACTTCCGTTTGATAGGGATTGTCAGGGAAACGGAGCGGAGATGCTGGCTGCGAGGCTCTCCTGCTGGCTGATGCACTCGCCATTTCCAGGAGTGATAAGAAATAAGACATTTTTTATGGTGAGGGTGGTGAAACACTGGCCCAGGTTGCCCAGAGAGGTGGTGGATGCCCCATCCCTGGAAACATTCCAGGTCAGGTTGGACGGGGCTCTGAGCAACCTGATCTAGTTGAAGACGTCCCTGCTCACTGCAGGGCGGGGTGGGCTAGATGACCTTTAAAGGTGCCTTCCAACCTAAACCATTCTATGATTCTATAAGACTTCCGTGAACTTATTAGCACAAAAAAGCAGCAAACCCCCCGTTGTCGCACAAGCCATGGCCGGTTGGTGTTGTTCCTCCAAAAGCATCATTAACACAAGCAGGTTCTTTGTCAGGAGAAGCTTCCGAGGGCCGAGCAAACAGAAAAGCCCTTTTTCTGGATGCTGTTTGTGATGAAGAGCTTTCTCCCTGCCTTGCTCAGCAGTTTGCAGGCTGGTGACCCAGGGACCACGCGGCGTTATCGATCGGTGGGTGCGTGAAGAACTTGTGCATCTGAGCTACAAAAAAAAAATCCATCGTGCCCTGATACAGGACTGGGTAGAGAGCTGAGCGGGAGCCGATCCAGCTGCACAGCCCTACGAAAGCTTGTGCAGAGGGATGGAGCCAGCCAGGAGCATTAGGTGATGGTTTTGTGGTCTCCTTAAACAGCTGTAAGTTTTGCGATGGTCACTGGATGGTGCCTGTGCATGGAGAGACCTGCAGAGCCTGGATCCACCTGGACCGTGCTGGTGGGCCAACTGCTCCAGGGATGGGCAGAGATCAGGGTCTGTGCCGGGGAGTGCAGAAATGGGAGAAAATCTAAGGATGGAGGTGTTAATATGTTTAAAAAGGGAGGAGGGATCGTTAATTGGGACCAAAAGAACTAAATGAGAGCTGCCCCTTCCCCCGGTACAGAAGCGCGTTGTCACGTTGCTTTCTTGAGCCATTAATGCCTGATTTCATAGCACCAAAAATGTGGCCGCTACCCAAAAGTTGTGGATTCTGGGCTCTGACACACTTAAATACCTCATGCACCTGGGTTGGGGCAATCCCCCGTATCAATACAGGCTGGGGGGTGGATGGATTGAGAGCAGCCCTGCGGAGCTTGGAGGTACTGGTGGGCGACAAACAGGACATGAGCCGGCAATGCGCGCTCGCAGCCCAGAAAGCCAAGCGTCTCCTGGGCTGCATCTAAAGCAGCGTGGCCAGCAGGTCGAGGGAGGGGATTCTGCCCCTCTGCTCTGCTCTGGTGACACCCCCCTGGAGCACTGCGTCCAGCTCTAGGGTCCCAAGTAGAAGACATGGACCTGTTGGAGTGGGTCCAGAGGAGGCTACAGAAATGGTCCAAGGGCTGGAACAGCTCTGCTGTGGAGAAAGGCTGAGAGAGTTGGGGTTGTTCAGCCTGGAGAAGAGAAGGCTCCAGGGAGACCTTCTTGTGGCCTTTTAATATAGAAAGGGGGCTTCTAAGAAAGATGGGGACGGACTTTTTAGTAGGGCCTGTAGCGATAGGACAAGGGGGAATCGTTTCAAACTAAAAGAGGGAAGATTCAGACTAGATATAAGGAAGACAGTTTTTACGCTGAGGGTGGTGAAGCACTGACACAGGTTGCCCAGAGAGGTGGTGGATGCCCCATCCCTGGAAACGTTCAAGGTCAGGTAGGACTGGGCTCTGAGCAACCTGATCTAGTTGAAGATGTCCCTGCCCACGGCAGGGGGGCTGGACTAGATGGCCTTTAGAGGTCTCTTCCAACCCAAACCATTCAATGGTTCTATGATTCTATGGGTAGACTAAAATGTACTCGCTGTATCTGGAGATCTCCACCAGTTCAAAAGGCAGCAGCACAACCTACATGTTGAAGTCTGAAGAGATGCAGGAGCGGTGTGCAAGTGCAGCTAGAGATGACTGTTCTCACCTGACCAGCTTTATGCATCAAACAAGACCAAAAGCTGTGTGCTTTCAAACTCATGGAATCAAACCACTGCTTTTAGAGGACTGATTTTTGTTTTAAAAACATCAATTATCACAGAAACTGTTCCCTCAACTTACAGCTTTGGCACCTCAGAGATGGTTCTCAAAAAACCAAAGTGATTTTTTCAGATCCGAACATAATCAGTAAATCTCCAAACTTCAAACTTTTTGCATGCAACCATGTCCTCGAGCACTTGCTGACTGCTCACAGCATCTCCGGATTCAAACCATATTTGTTTCTAGGAAAAACCATTTCTAATTTACCTGAGTAGGTAGGATGGAAGGGAACCATGGGGGAAAAAAAAAAGCATAAAAGCAAAGTGCCAGAAATTTCAAGCTCATTTAAGAAACCAGGAAAAGTGGCGAAGAACCAAGATCACAAGGACGAGATGGGGACGCGGAGCTCACTCCAGACCGCTGTCGAGTGTTGAAGGCCACCACAAGGACAAGGATGCTCAGGAGCTCCTACGGGGGAGCGGGGGCTCAGATGTAATCTCGGGCTAACTGTGTCATCCATAATCATGGCCAAACATGGTCCCAACCATACTGTCACTGCTCCACCTCCCTCCAGTGGCACCCCTTTTGTAGGATAAAGACTGGCACAAACTAGACTTTCCCAGGGCAAGTCTCTCTTACCCTCCCGGCAGACCACTGCAAGCGGGAGGTTGATCGCTCTCCTCCCTACCACGTACCATCTCCTTCTAGACCAGATGATGAGCTTCAGGGGAAAACACTAAGGAAGCCTTTCTACGAGTGTCAAAGCCTATTCCGCTCAACGCGATCCTCAGACATTTTGTATTTATTAGACTGGAAGTCAGATTCATTTTTATTTTTTCAGTTGGATATGAGCTACACTGCCCCGAAGTTAACAGAGTATTTCATTACTGCGTTCTCTGACAAGTTCGGGCTCTGCAGGGCATTGTACCCTTCCCCTGGAGCTGTCATCTTCAGTCTCCCCGACACTGGGACCCAACTACCCCAAATTACTTCTTGCCTTTGCGAGCGCGCCAGTTTTTACACCAAGAAGTGCCGCGCCTCACCGAGAAGCATCCCCCTCCAAGCACCCCCTTCATCTTCAGAGGAAGCCTCAAGCAATTAGTGCCACGACAGAAGCTCGTTAATGAGAGTGACGCAGCGAGTCCTGATCCTGCCTACAGGTTTTGGGGACTGTTTGTATGAAGGAGAGGCGTTCCTCGAGCAGTGGGACGCCGTGGATAAGACTGCTCCGTGTGCCAACCTCCACAAACCCCAGGTCTCCTACGTCTCCGGCAGTCTGCACACCCCGCTGAAAAATTACTGCCCGAGAAGATATTTTTCGGTCCAAAGCCAGAGTGATCAATGTCTTGGAAAGACGTGAAAGAGAAGATGAAACTCTTGCCCCCAGGCTCGTAAGTCTAACTCGGTAGCTCCAGCTTTTGTTTCTGGTAATAAAGTGAACAAAAAAGACATTCCAGGAAGAAATGGAGCTGCAGTTCTCCGCCCACAGCCGCGCTGGAGGAGGAAAGCACACTGCAAGATAGGGGCAGAGTACAAGAAATGTATAAATAACTTCTCTGAGTTGCACAACAACCACCTACTCTGTTCAGAAATTGAAAAAAAAAAAAAAATAGAAAAAAAATCTCATACTCCGTCTCTGGCAGCGCGGTTCAACTTGCAGCAGAAAAAGGACCGGGAAAACGAGCGTAAATAAGTGATCCCCAGCAAGCCCGGACTTTTTCAACTTCATGCCCTCCAGCGAATGAGGGCAGCACCAGGGACCGAAGGAAGCGAGGCAGAGCCGGGGAGCCCAAGCGACTCGCTTGGGAAAAGATGAGATGCCACCTAGCAAGCAAGCCTGGGAAAAATGATTTTCAGTTGAACGGCACTGAATCGCTATGTTTCATAGAATCATCGAATGGTTTGGGTTGGAAGGGACCTCTAAAAGTCATCTTGTCCAACCCCCCTCCAATGAGCAGGGACATCTTCAACTAGATCAGCTTGCTCAGAGCCCTGTCCAACCTGACCTTGAACGTTTCCAGGGATGGGGCATCCACCACCTCTCTGGGCAACCTGTGCCAGTGTTTCACCACCCTCACAGTAAAGAATTTCTTCCTTATAGCTAGTCTGAACCTACCCTCTTTCAATTTATAAGGTTAAACCTTTAAACAAGCAGGATGTTTTTCTTTTCAACACCAGCCTGCCACACCGCACGTTGAAGGAGCTTTGAGGGTCCTTTTTCCTGCTGCGTGGGGGGTGCTTAAAGGCATCTCAGACACCTTTCGCTCAGTGCTGCATCGTCCCAGCCATCCCCTTTGCCGTTTAAAGCCTGATGACAGCGCTGCACGGAAAACCGTCATGTATTATTTCAGTCGTTTGGAGGGAATTTGGCAGCTGAAAAACGAGCGGCAGGATGCTGCGGATCGCTCGCCCTTCTGCAGGCCGCCAGCGAGCCAGGTTTGAGAGATGCTGTTTTGGACACCCCTGCTCACACAGCTGCTCTGGAAGAGGTACGCACGCACGTAGGGGCAACACGGCACGGCAGAACCGACGGTGTCTGCTCTAAACTTCCCCTAAGACACCTGGTGCCTTTTATTTGCTGAAGATACGAACATGAGATTTGCAACTCCGGAGTAATTTGCAATCTAAATTACAGACACTAAGTAATTCCTGGCCCCGGTTAAACTGGGGCAACACCTATTTAGATACGCCATCGCTGCGGGCGGTTCACTTGAAATGCTTTCTGAGAAAGCTCCTGGGCCACTTGCTCCCAGCTAGCCAGGCTCCTCTTCAGCACTTCTGGAAGCCCAACCACGGAGGAGTATTTTTGCATAGGGCTAAGCCTCCCAGCTCTCTCTGCCAGCTTGACACCGGGAACTACAGCTCTTGCCAGCTCCTTTCTTTTCTGAAGAAATAGATTATCTGGATAACCCGGAACACCGCTTTTAAATATTAATATTACAATCACTATGGGAACTGCAGAGGCCTTGCCTAAGCCTTTGCTTCTTTGCAAAGGTCTGCTCAAGCAACAAAGGGCGAGTACAAAGGAAATCAGTCTTCCCTAATCATGGGCGAGCTGTGAGAAAAACCTTGTAAATCGCAGAAGGAACAAACCTAAGCGCTGCCATTTGTTCAAGATTTGCTTCATGCGCAGAGGCTGCCTTGCCCACGCACCGGCAGGGCGAGGGAACGTGCGTCTCCCTCTGATCAAGGGAGAGCATCGTTTGAACGTGCCACCTCCTCCCCACCACGAGCTGACTCCGCCGGGGACTCTCAGGAGCCGAGACCCAAGAGGGACGTCTGATGTTCTCCAGCGTTGGACCGAGCACCATCTCAGGGCTCCCAAACCAGAAAGCGCATCCCTGCTGCAATACCCCACTTCCATCAAAATCCCTGAGATTTGGGATGAGATTCAGCACCGGAGATCTCAGGCTTAACAGCAAGGAACAGTCCCGAGGAGGGCAGGAGGCTGCCTTGCAAGTATTTCTGCTGGCAGACACTCCCATAGAGGTTTCCCAGCTCTTTTTGCCCCGGAGTGTAGATAAAGCAGCATATAACAACATTACGTTGTAACCCACTGCCTGATCTAACCCCACCGCTCGCTCGCACAGGACCTGGTGGATGAAGCCAAGCAGCCTCCTGAACTTCAGCCTCTCTTAGTCCCCTCCCTCCCACTTAGGGACACGGTTTAGTGGGCATGGTGGTGTTGGGTTGACGGTTGGACTCGATGATCTTAGAGGTCTTTTCCAACCTCAATGATTCTATGATTCTATGATTCTCAGCTACTGCACTGTATATACAAAATATGTGTCCCGGTAGGAGGACGAGAGTAGACAGTTTCCATTTCTATCTTTTTCTTGGTTCCCATAGAAACTAAACTAAAATGGAGATGGTAAAAGAAAATTAAAGCTTCAATAAAGGAATCTACTAGGAAATGGCATGTGAGCAGGTGTGGGGAATAGCTGATGGATAAACAAGGAGAGAAAAAAGCAACCAAAAATAAGGCCACAGCAGGAAGACTAAATTCAAATATGAGGGGCGTTCCCACATTAAAGTCTTTCTTATTTGAGGATAAAACTGAATGAATAAACTATGTCAAACTGAGATGTCAGGGAAAAAAAAACAAACAAACCTTGAAGGTGTCACAGATTAAATGAACCGTAATGAGATGGTATCTGGTCACAAGTTTAGGGTCGCCATGCCTTAGTGGTAAGACAGTGCTGAGGGTCAGCAGGGATCCCAGGGGAATCCAGAAGCGCTGCCACGTGCCACCTTCCCTATCCCAGGTGTCAGGAATTACTGGGAAGGTATAAACAGGACAGAGACGACATCATCGGGCAAGTCCACCAAGACGCGCTCACATCTTGCATGTTTGTGCCATTGCAGTCCTTTAAAAAAAATAAAATATATGTATATGCTAGAGCTAGGAAAGGGTAGCCAGGACAGCCTGGAATGTAGACGTCCCAAAGGAGCGTAAAACACAGCCAAAGACTATTTTAGATCGGCAGAGACATTGCTGAAAATCCAGTTTCACATTATACCTAAAAAGTAATGCAGAGAAGAGGACTAGGAAATGATTACTCTTTTTTTTTTTTTTTTTTTAAGGATGCATTTTATTGGTTGCTCCGGAGTTATCAGGCAGTAGCTTTAAAAGACAACTAAAGGAAATTACTTTTCATAGCACATAATTAAGCTGTGGAATGTATTCAGCAATGCAGCCAAAACCCCATAAATAGGTTCAAAGGGGAATTAGATGAGTTCAAGGAGAACAAGCCATTGGTAGCTATTAAATAGGATATTCCAAGGTTAGGAAATCCCCAGGAGCAGCAAGGTACCGGGGGGAAGGATCACCCTGCTCTGCCCTGGACATTTTTTCCCCTTCCCGGGGAAATCTTTGCAGCGGAGAGCGGAGTTGAAGCTGAGCGAAGCTTTTCTACCCCTCTCGTCGCCCAATGTCCCATTTTGCGTCGATGACTTTGGCATCGTTACATCCCTTCTGGCCTAGAGGACACAGGGATAAGACACCAGCTCGCACAGAAAAAACCCCGCGGCTTCAAAGGACAGCTTCAGAAAGAGGATAGGACGGATCCGATTTCTTTCCCTCTTATCAGAGCAAGTTCGACCGCTTTCTGGCAAGTACCGATGCTCCCAATCCAAACTTCACAGCGTGAGCGTTAGCTATGCATTATCTCCTTTAAACTCCAAAAAAAAAAAAAAAAGAAAAGAGTCTCGAAAGCTGCCAGAAAGCAGATAACACAAACAGGCAGAGATGAATCAAGTATCTGCATGAAAGCAGCAAATTCGCCGGGCTGACCTCAAGCTTCTCAAAGTAGCTCCAGCATTTTAGCCGGAGGTTTATGTGATCCTGTATCTCTCCATACACCAACTTATAACTTTTTTAGCTTGTTGGCTTGTTTCAACGAAGTTGGAGAGGTCAAGGTCTTGAGGATATCAGCCTCTAAGAAGTTTTGTTTTAAAGGAAAGAGGATGGCTGAGGACAGAAGGACACAAATTCTCTCTTTGCTGAGGACTGGAGAGCTCAGCCCGCGCGGCGTGGGAAAGGCAGCAGGACCAGGCTGACCCAGCCGAGTCATTTGCTGCAGTTGCCCGTTCAAAAAGGGTGGCAGAGAGAGCTTGGAGGGTGCCGAGGGATGAGCTAGAGAGGGAAAAAGCAGGCACAGTTCCCAGAGAAGGGGCCAGGACACGTGGGATACCCATCTGTGCTCCCAGGTATGCAGCCAGCGTCCTCTCCAGGATGCTAAGGTTGCATCCCGAAAGCAACCGTGCATTGCTTTACAAGAAACTTTTCATTTACCGAAGGCATTTCCATTCATCATAGACCTCCGCTGAACACCCAAAAGATCCATCAGCCCAGTAGAAGAACTTTATTATCAGGTATCCATGGGTTTTTTTTTTCAAATCTCTAAGACCCCATGGGTTTCCAGGCAAACCAGATCCAAACCAGTGGATCCAAACCACGTCTTTCCAGCCAAACCAACTAGCAAGACACCTGACGCTGACTCCTCTTAAGCCTTAGTCACTTGGAGATGCCCCAGCGCCGGGGTTTGCGGGGCAGTTTTGGGACAGGCAGAGTTGGTTTTCCAGGGTGGCTCTCGCCCAGCTTCTGAGGTGGGACCGAGGTGGGTGCTGGGTGAAGCTGTGTCTCCTCAAACCAACGTAGCAGATGGTTTCCACCTTGAAGATGGATCATTCTGGATGGTGGCTTCATCTGTGCTGGCACTGTAAGAACATGCCATATGTGTCTCCTCAAATCAGGTCTAGACATTAGTACAACTTTAGTGTCAATGTTGTATTCACAAACCCAAATTTTCAGTGCTGAAGTTTCTAAAAATCAGACTGAAGATTACCCGAGCACTGGGACTTGCCAACACTGACTCTAATGCTTCTTAAAAAAAAAGAAATCTTATTTTGCTTTTCCGATCAAAATCTTCAGAGGAAAGATGATTAATGTGGTATTAATAGTAATAATCTTTTTGCAATACTGGAAGTGTGAAATATTGAGTGGAATGCTTTGAACTTTAAGCCATTTGCCAAAAGCCTAATGAACAAGCAACAACCTGTAGCAATTCAAGAAGAATCAGGAGTGATCAGAATTGAAGGCAGAAACTTACCCCCCCTGCCCCCAAAAGTTCTGCAAAAAGGGATTCTGTGAATCTCAAGAGCCCCTGTTTCAATTCCGAGATCGTGAAAACAAGCACATCAGGGGCCGTATATCAAACACCACGAAGCCGAGCTCCCAGCCAGCAAAGTCTATAAAAATATTGGCAAGCACGTTATTCCTCCCCCCCACACCCCCAAATTCCCCGTGGCTGTGCGCCCAGCTGCGCCGCTGCCCTGGCAGAGAGGCTCATGCAGGCAGAGACGATGCAGAGACGGGTCCTTACTGCGGCTCAGCTAAGCTGGGTCTTCTTTCCTTGCCCGTTTTTGCACGGCTTACTCCACTACGATGCTTTCTACGTGCTACCAAAGCACATGCGCTACAGCCGGGATGTCCCGTGTTTGCAATGGTTTGATCCCAGGGCGCAGTGACCCTGTCCTGGGTATTTTCTCAGCCCTGCGAGATCTGCTACCCTAAAACTAAAAGTTGTTTTTTAAAGGGGGAAAAACAACCCCCCAAACCTGCTTCAGGACAAATAGGAAGGGACAAGCTCCAAGATACACAATGTGCATGGAGGACTGATAAAGAAGAAATTTTTTACGCTGAGGGTGGTGAAACACTGGCCCAGGTTGCCCAGAGAGGTGGTGGATGCCCCATCCCTGGAAACATTCCAGGTCAGGTTGGACGGGGCTCTGAGCAACCTGCTCTAGTTGAAGATGTCCCTGCCCACGGCAGGGGGGTTGGACTAGATGACCTTCAGAGGTCCCTTCCAACCCAAACCATTCCGTGATTCTATGACTGATATCCTTGAGCACAGATGCAGGAGGCAGCTCTGGGGACAGGAGGATCAGCATCCCTAAGGATGGGGGCTGATCATATTTAGGGGCAAAAAAAGCCGAGTTAGGGACAGTGGGAGAGCTCTCGCCCGGCAGCTGGGCAGGCAGCGGCGGGACAGCGAGGGAGAGGAGCAGGCAGGCATTCCAGCACGGACCGTCGCAGCTGCTGAATCCCGACCCTCCTCACCACGTGTGCTAGACACTCTTTGCTTGAACTACTGTTTTTTTAACCCGTTGATTAAGAAAAACTTCATTGCGATGGAGCTGTAATTTCAATTTGGCCCAATCCTGAAGGACAAAGACTTATTTTACTGCTTCAAAACTGAACAAGGTAAAGCCTAGATGGAAAAAAGCCCAAGTGTGGATGGGGATAGCAAGCACTGGGGGTAGGAAAGGAAAGGCAGCAGGTCTCACCGCAGTGACGCTCTTGCACCGGTGACAATGTGACAGACCTTAAATGAGCAGGAAATTTATAACCGTGAGCTGCCTGGCGTGCTGTAAGGTGTCACACGGAGAAGTCAGTGCCACAGCAAGAGCGGGGTCCCCAAAGTCATCGGGGTCTGAAGGCAGCAGGAAAAGGACAAAAATTCCACCAAAGCAGTAAAACTTCACGCCTTCTCTTTGCTAATTCAAGCGGTATCAGAGCACAAGAGGTTAATACCATTTTACAGATTCAGTGTGGGGAAATTAAAGCAGTTTCCAGCATAGGATTGCAAGCCTGTAAATACACACCCTTAAATATTTAACTTGCAGCTGTGGTACAGCAGGTTGGCCCCCGGCGCCAAGTTTGTCCTTTCACGAGAGTTCCCGTGACAAACATCACCGGGAGGAAAAGGAGAATATTTGATAATGCCGGAGAACAAGGAATAATCCACAATAAACTAATTTTATCCCGAGAACTAACTAGCATTGCATGGACGTCTGGAAAAGATTGTTTTCAGGGATTTGCTAAACCTAACCGCAAGTTGTGGAAAGCAAGTCTGAAAGCACACCCTGTGCTTTTGAACTCTGAAATATTTAAGAAACTGGAGGTCCGCGAAAGACTGACTTAGGGGAACTACGAACACCAGATCTGACATACAGAGAAAAATATGCATCCTCCCTGCGGGCTTGCCAGAGCAAGATTAAACATTGGCACAGCTCAGCTGGGGTTGAGTGCCTGCCTTGCAAATACCGAGCGGGGTCTTAAGGGTGTTTTCGCTCAGGGCAAGGCAGACGGACCTTGTCCTAACTCATGCACGAGCCTGGGCAGTCGCAGACCAGGGCTGGAAGCAGCAGCTGCTCGCGAGCAGGTGATTCGCCCCGTTTTGAGGCCAAAAAGCGGCCACCTGTCACGGTCCTGACATCATTTGATTTCCCATCGCGGCTGGGCTCGGGACAACGGGAGGAACAGAGGAGGAGGAGGAGGAGGGACGGTGACTTGGGATGACTCACGCCAAGCGGGGCTGCAGAAAGCCCGGGGATGAAAACAAGCAATCCTTGTTCCCAGGACGTCAGCTCAATTTAACCGTTGCAGTTGCTGCATCCTGTAAACGCAGAGTTCGACCCTAAAAATCCCTGCGATGACTGGAGCAATTAGAGCCTGTAAGACAAGATGACCTTTCTGAACAACGCGGAGAGATTACCAGCGAGAGCCCGCTCCCACCTAAATATCAGATAACCTCTCGGTCCTACTCTGATAGGAAGAAAACATTAGGAAGCAGCACTCCCCCTTCTTCCCGACAGTGACGCGGTGATATTTATAGGACTAGGAGATAACGCTGTAAAACATGAAGTGCTCGTTGCTTCAAAGCACCAAGACGGTAGCCCTAGACAGCAAATCTCATTTAGCAAAAGAAACGCACCCCCCACCCCAGCGCAGCAGCAGGGAGAAGCTTGCAGCACGCAGGTCGACCCAGCACAAAACCCCTCCATCCTTTGCAGATATGGAGGAGCAAATTTACAACCGTGCACTGGATCCGTGCGACGGTCGGAGTTTCTGCTCCTCACCACCCATCTGCCCAAGCCCCTTCCCTAACTCCCCCCCACGCACCGTATTTCGCTACCGGGACAAGCGGTAGAAAACAAAAAGCCTCGATCGTTCCTCCAAACACAAGCATGGACAAAAAGCAGAGGCAAAACGGAGGGAAAACGCCTGCTACCCGCACTGAAACCTGGCCATATGTTCTGCTATTATAAATCACTCCGATAGCATGCCTCGTGCCCGGGCACACAATCCAATCGCTCGGCACAGTTGGTGTGAAATCTGTCATTCAGGCTGCCAGGATGATTTAAAAGTGAGTTAGAAAAGCAGGTTGCCCCCCATCTTCCCCTTCCCCCAAACCTTCTCCCCATCTAGGAGAAATAGGGGTCCGCACCTTCCCAGCGGAGCCCCAAGCATCCAGCCGTCATTCCTCACATTATCCCTTCTCCTGCCCTCCCCCAGGACCATTCCTGCTCCCGAGGGGATGCACATGCCTTGCATTTCAAGAGTTAAGATTAAAATTCTCCCGGTGGTTGCACACACTTCGTGACCACTTGAAGGAGATACCCTGTGAGATCGGCTTCTCCTCCGTGCTGTCATTATGCCAGCTAGAATTAATGCAGCAGCAGAAGGGCACCCCAAAACCCTTGAGCATCCATCGCTATGCAAGCCCAGACAGCGAGAAGAAAGCCATCTCTGATGGTCACTGAGACACAGGTGTGGAGAGAAACACAGCAAAACCAACACGCTCATGTGAACCTCATGAGGTTCAACAAGGCCAAGGGCAAGGTCCTGCACGAGGGTCAGGGCAACCCCCGGTATCAATACAGGCTGGGGGATGAAGGGATGGAGAGCAGCCCTGCCGAGAAGGACTTGGGGGTACTGGTGGGTGAAAAGCTGGACATGAGCCGGCAATGTGCGCTCGCAGCCCAGAAAGCCAAGCGTATCCTGGGCTGCATCCAAAGCAGCGTGGCCAGCAGGTCGAGGGAGGGGATTCTGCCGCTCTACTCCGCTCTGGTGAGACCCCCCCTGGAGCACTGCGTCCAGCTCTGGGGTCCTCAGCACAAGACAGACATGGACCTGTTGGAGCGGGTCCAGAGGAGGGACACGGAAATGATCAGGGGGCTGGAACAGCTCTGCTGTGGAGAAAGGCTGAGAGAGTTGGGGTTGTTCAGCCTGGAGAAGAGAAGGCTCCGGGGAGACCTTATTGCGGCCTTTCAATACTTAAAGGGGGCTTCTAAGAAAGATGGCGGCAAACTTTTTAGCAGGGCCTGTAGCGATAGGACAAGGGGGAATGGTTTCAAACTAAAAGAGGGGAGATTCAGACTAGATATATGGAGGACAGTTTTTATGCTGAGGGTGGTGTAACACTGGCTGAGGTTGCCCAGAGAGGTGGTGGATGCCCCATCCCTGGAAACATTCAAGGCCAGGTTGGACGGGGCTCTAAGCAACCTGATCTAGTTGAAGATGTCCCTGTTCATTGCAGGGGGGTTGGACTAGATGATCTTTGAAGGTCCCTTCCAACCCAAACCCTTCTATGATTTTGATTCTACGCCGCTGGTAAATCAGCAGTTTGAGCATCCAGAGTTTGTATCCAGGGCATCGTGCTTTGAGAGCCACCGATGGGTCTATCCTCCATGAACGCACGTTGCACGTTGAGCCAGTTCCCCTCAGGATGCTGCAGAAACCATCCCTCTAAATATCAACTGTGGAGCTCAAAGGGTTCATACAGGTACTAATGACAGCTTCTTCCAAAGTTTTAAAGGCCGATCAAATATGCCTAGTCCAGGACTAGACCAGTTTATAATCTAAGAACAAGATGCCATGGATGCACACGGGAGGGAAGACAAAGGTATCGGGAAGAATCAATGAAACCCATTGTTCCTGCTCAATCTGGAAATCCAATTTATTTCTGGCATGGTAAAAGCATACAAGAAAAGCAGTCCAACTCAGAACATGGTTAACCTGTTTGGATGAAAGATGGTACTAAAGAGTCCTGGATTCCTACCTCCAGCGCGCGCACCTTCTCATGCCGTATCGTAAAGCTCCTGCATGAGGAAATAACTGAGCACAGCGCTGGGAAACTATTTTATTACTTACAGAACAAGCTGAACAGCAAGGGTACCCTTCTGCACCATGTTTTCCAAGCTTCTCCCCTTTTCTATCAGCCCCACGCGCAATCACTATGCTTTTATATAATGTAAACTACCCAAAAAAAGTGCCGGAGCAAAATGGACCAGCCGTTTTCAGAGACTTTCCACAAGTGCCCTTGGATGAGATGACAAAGTAAATTTTTATGAAGTGTATGCAGCAAAGCCTGTGAGCAAAATTGCATTCTCCTTTCTCTCTCTTAGGGGAAAAAAAAACAGCTGACCTTAAGGATAAACTGAACGATTGCAAGACAGGCCTAAATAACCTTGAAACTTAAAAAAACAGAATGCCAGAAATAAAAGTGCGTGTGTGTGTGGGAGTTGCCGGTCCTAAAACTTGGATAGTTAACTTTGAGAAATAAATCAGGGATGTCAATAAATAACATTTCACCTAAAATTGCTACTTTTATACACAAGTGACATTAAAGCAACGCGATGAAATGCAACGCTTTCATGTTTCGCCAGACCTTGGAACAAACTTTGTAAAAGGAAACCTGCCCAAAGAGCAAAACCCCATCCCAAACCGAATAACCCACCACGAGAGAGTGACTTGGCAGGTGTGAGAGCATTTGCTGTTTCCAGAGACTCCTCTGGCAGAAGCAGCGGATTCCTGCGGCTCACACCCTTCGGCAGGCAAGCGCGACAACTATAGGATAGTCCTCAAAACTTGGCCTGGATGGTCAGCTAGGACGAGGAAGGCCGCTCCCTGCTATAAATCTCAGATACTTACATTACAGTAGCTTCCCAGAGGTCCCTATATCCAAGAGAAAAGGAAACCTCTGCGGCCCAACTGGAGCAAGGCCGTGCAAAAAAGAAGGAAATTTAAGACAAGAACGCAGCAAGTTTTCTGCAACTAGGGAAAATCGTGTGCATCTTCCAAAAAAAACCCCCAGAATAAACCCCCCCCAAAGAGCAAGAACATCCCCTCCCTTCTCAAGGTCTCAGTTGTTATTCTAGGCGGGAGATGGAGAGCTTGCAGCACAGGAGTTACAACCCAATGTCATGTTTCCCTGTTTTTATAATAATTTAGGCTGGAGCGGACCTCTGGAGGTCACCTGGGCCACCTTCCCTTCCTCCCCCAAGTACAGGTAACTTTAAAGTTATCCTACTCAGGGCCTTTTTCAGTCAAATTCTGAAGTCTCCAAGGACGGACATCTCACGGCCTTTCTAGGTGGCCGCTCTCAGGTAAAGACCTTGCAAATGACCAAATTGAGAGCCCTCCATGCTGCAGCTGTGCAGCGCCTCTCGCCCTTCCCCCGTACACCATCCATGGAAGACCCTGGTTCTACCTCCACTATCACCCCAGTAGGTAGGTGAAGATGACAGTTGGATCCACTCTCAGCCTCCTCTCCAGGCTGAAGAAGCCCAGCTCTCATTAAATGCTCACATTAACGCAGTGCCCTCTAAGAAGACGTGGCAGACCCATCTGGTCCTCAGCGAGGAAGAGGCTCTCCCCCACACCAATTATTCAACGGTTGAGACGACATTCCTGGAATGATCAGGCTGCAGCACCATCTGTTCAGCTACGCTGGGCTGTCTGGTGCAGGGGTAAAGCTTCGCTTGTGCACGACACCGCTTTCCAGAGCCTGATCTGATGCTCCTCGCGGAAGCCAGGAGATCTCAAAGATCTCGTTGCTTTTCCATTCCCAGCACCACAGGTACCTTTCCGTGCTATATTTGTTAAGAACCAGCAGTACCGCATAGACCTCTGCTATCCAAAGACATCCATATGTAGTTACGTTGTCCCAACCCACTCCAGCAGAGAGAAAAGGAAGAAAAAAACCAGCAGCGACATCACTTCACGGTGCCTTGGAAAGCACCCAGATTGCACAACACGTGGTGCGGCACAGGAAGCCTGACCAAACACGCAAACAGCTCCGGCGTTCTTCATGCTCTTGGTTTCATGCCTTAGCCTTCCTTCCCATTTCACCGAGCACTTTGTGGGCAAGAATCCCGTTTTGAGGATTAGAGCTGTCCTCTGCTGTTTCCAGCCCCAGACAAATTTGGCTTCCCCCCGCACCCCCGCCACTTCTCCAGTGCTTAAGATGGTATCTGGCTGGCCAACTGGAGAAGAGTTGAGAAGACTTGCCATGGGCACAGCCGCCAGGGACTGCATGAGGTTGGATGAGTCCACCTTAGTTATCAGAGGGAATCATAGAATGGTTTGGGTTGGAATGGACCTTAAAGATCATCTCATCCCACACCCCACACCCCCCCCGCCATGGGCAGGGACATCTTCACATAGATCAGGTGGCTCAAAGCCCCGTCCAACCTGGCCTTGAACACTTCCAGGGAGGGGGCATCCACAACTTCTCTGGGCAACCTCTTCCAGTGTCTCACCACCCTCACGGTAAAGAATTTCTTCCTAATATCTAACCTAAATCTACCCTCTTTCAGTTTAAAACCGTTACCTGTCGTCCTACCGCTACAATCCCTGATAAAGAGTCCCTCCCCATCTTTCCTGTAGGCCCCCTTCAGGTACTGGAAGGCCGCAAGAAGGTCTCCTTGGAGCCTTCTCTTCTCCAGGCTGAACAACCCCAACTCTCTCAGCCTTTCTCCACAGCAGAGCTGTTCCAGCCCTCGGACCATTTCCATGTCCCTCCTCTGGACCCACTCCAACAGGTCCGTGTCTGTCTTGTGCTGAGGACCCCAGAGCTGGACGCAGTGCTCCAGGGGGGTCTCACCAGAGCGGAGCAGAGGGGCAGAATCCCCTCCCTCGCCCTGCTGGCCACGCTGCTTTGGATGCAGCCCAGGAGATGCTTGGCTTTCTGGGCTGCGAGCGCACATTGCCGGCTCGTGTCCAGCTTTTCATCCAGCAGTACCCCCAAGTCCTTCTCCGCGGGGCTGCTCTCAACCTACTCATTGCCCAGCCTGTATCCAGGAAGGAGAGGAACAGCTCCTACAGCGGCAAGCAAGAGGACTCTTCCATGTATCCCCCTGTCCTTGTTCCAGAGAGGGGTTGGGATGCTGCGAACTCTTGTTCTTCTCAAACATCAAGTCTCCAGCCGTGCAGAGGAAATAACGAAACCTTCCCCTCAAAGAGATGCTCTGCAGCTTCTGGAGCAAGGCAGGAGGGGAGGTTAATGTGTTTCAGTTCTGACTACCTTAATCCTCATGCATCCGTGAAGTCTCAAGACCCCGAGGAGGCTGCAGCCTCCTCGGGTGAGCGCAGAAGTAGGTGTTTCGTAAGAGCTGTGCCCTCAGTCCCTGCTGTTTGTGCCATTTATGGAGATTTTGTGTTCATCCTGTTCAAAAGCGTTGCCTGAATCGACAGGGCGCATAAAACATTTAGTGTTTGACAGCTCTAAGGATCAAAATTCTTCAGAGGACTCACTGCATTATTTCCAATCGGGGAAAAGTGCAGAAACCTGCCATTAAATCCCATTCTCCGGAGCCTGAAGGTGGGCTGTGCGTTACCGTAACTACATGCCTATTTGTCAACAGCCACATACTGGTTTCAAAATGATATACTGCTAGCGGCTTGCTTTTGTTCCTCCTCCTCCCCCAAATTCTAGAAGAGCTGCAGCCGTGCACAGAAATGAAAGAGTGCCGTTTGCTAATTTGGTACTAAAACAAAAGGCAAAAAAATACAGAGGCCTCCAAACCTCCCAGCTTTTTCATTCAGCTTGAGCTATTCAAGGCTTTTAGTACACTGCCAGCTCTGCCTGCTGCTGGGCACCCTCAGAGAAAAGCACTCCCCATATGCTACCGAGCAAAACGGATGCCTACATCATTGCAGCCCCGAAAATTAGCGCTGCGGCTACCCGTGCGCGGAGTGGCAGCGTATCCTCCCTTGCTATCGCATCTCCCGTAGTAACTCACGCTCCTGCCGGGGCTGTCCTGGCTGCACAAGAGCTGCTCTTGGTTTTCTTTCTATAAGATGGATGATTATCTCTGTTTTCTTCCAAGAGGGGATCAGCAGCACTTGGTGAATTGCATCGATCCTAAATGTGAAAAAAAAACCAACAAACCGGCTACGAGGTCTTGACTCTATGCTACAGCATTAAAGGCGAACGCTTCTGAAATATAGAACCTGGGGTTTTGATCCCACTGTAGCACTAAAGGGCTAAAAACACTACGTCACGCTGCCTCTCCAACGATAATCATCGTCTTTGGTGGGCCCCGATTTGTTACAGTGAGGTCGCAGATAAGAAGGGCCCTGTGGCAGGACACGTTATCACGTAAGCTATTAATGATAACAACGTTTAATTACCTTAATCCATTTAATAACACATTTTACTAAAATTAGCCTGATAAATTGCTCCGATAGTACTGTTTGAGCTGAATTACGCTCAGATTCCTGGTATTCAACCTACTTCTCTGGGTATCTGAATACAGAGCATAGCTGTTCGGGGTGGGAACGCGGAGGAATGCTTCTTCTGCAGCATCTGTAGATCGGCGAGGCGCTCTTCTAGTCTCCTGAAAACTGTTCCAAACATTCCCTGGTCACTACAACTGGTTTTGTTCTTTGGAAAGGCAAAACGAGAAGAGTAAGCCCACGCCAAGTTTCATTTGCTCGGGACTAGGAGCTAAACAAGCGTTGATGAAGTGCCACACAACAACAGTTCCTGCTTTTGTTTATATAGCACATACTGGCCAGTCCGCTGTAATAGATGGAGTGTCTGTGCTTGGTTTCCAGCGGGAACAGATCGGTCTGGAAAACACTCCAGCACTGGGTTTTCATTCGCCAGCGAAGGCTCTTGAAGCACATGGCGTGGAGGTTAGCCAGCTCCCCCAGACAGACGACTTGGGCAGCTGCCAGAGCATCTCTCAACGCCCCATCGCTGGTATTCTGGTTTTTCCCAGGTCATTCCCCAAACGCTACTCTGCACCTCGTTGAGGGTCACTTCGCGGTTTTACCTAGGTTGCATCCAAAGAGACGCACACGGAGGTCTGCGGCAAGATAAAAAACATCAATCCACTTTTCCTTTGCTGTTGCACAGATGGGGAGCGACAAAAAAACAAGCCAGAAAACCCAGCTTAAATCTTCACAGCTTCATGAAATTTCCGTATCTTATCAGGCTAAGCCTAGGTCCTAGCAGCAAGGACTCTGCTGTGCAGGAGATCCCTGTTTCATCACCTGGAAGCTGGACCAAAGAGGGCATTAAGCTCTTAAACAGATCTCACGTCGTTGCGAGTCTATTTTCTTGGCCATAAGGCAGAGAATTGAGGATGTTAAGCGAGGAAGTAACCCAGAAGGTCATCAGTGTGACAAGATCTGGCTGAACACCTGCTCTTGGTCACTGTGAGAAGAGCCAGAGCTTCCGTAAACCCCGGATGTTTTCAGCCTCCGGAGCTATTTGCAGGCAGGCAGAGCTCCCGGCTTGAACTCAGCCCATGCCCAGCAGGCTGGCAGTCCAAAGAGCTGAAACACGGTGTCCTACTGCCTGTTCCCAGCATCTTGTACTGACTTGTAAGGCTTCCCCCACAATTTATGCATGCTCTTCGCCATCACGTCAAAGCCACAGTCTTCCAGTTCACATTTAACTCTTTAGGAATCATGCGGTGGAGTATGTCAACGGGCATACAGCTACATTTCAGAAGGATCTTTCTAGCAAAGCAATGCTGAACTTTAACACTCAAAGTTACAGAGTTTTCCCTCAGACTCCTCATTTGGAAATACGTCCCGTATCCCCATCACACCCTTCCCTGCAGCATCTTTTTCAGACAGCCCGTGGAAAGGCAGCTTAGCTCTGACAAAGGTCTTGCCAGGAAGGCACACTTCCCTGCTCCGCTTTCCCCATACCCCGTGGTTACTTTGCTGAATTTTTTGGCTGGCGCCATCATTTTACCGCGCGTTTGTCCTAGCCCTACAACAGCAGGCACAAATCTGCAGCCAGCTGGTCAAGTTCATAGAATCATCGAGTGTTCTGGGACAGAAGGGACCTCTAAAGGTCACCTAGTCCAACCCCCCTGCAATGAGCAGGGACATCTTCCACTAGAGCAGGTTGTTCAGAGCCCCGTCCAACCTGACCTGGAATGTTTCCAGGGATGGGGCATCCACCACCTCTCTGGGCAACCTGGGCCAGTGTTTCACCACCCTCAGCGTAAAAAATTTCTTCCTTAGATCTAGTCTGAATC
Organism: Aptenodytes patagonicus; assembly: GCF_965638725.1. Taxonomy (NCBI): domain Eukaryota; kingdom Metazoa; phylum Chordata; class Aves; order Sphenisciformes; family Spheniscidae; genus Aptenodytes; species Aptenodytes patagonicus. The sequence goes on from NW_027472085.1 coordinate 102,629, forward strand.
TCCCCTCTTTTAGTTTAAAACCGTTACCCCTTGTCCTATCGCTACAGGCCTTACTAAAAAATCTGTCCCCATCTTTCTTACAAGCCCCCTTTAAGTATTGAAAGGCCGCAGTAAGGTCTCCCTGGAGCCTTCTCTTCTCCAGGCTGAACAACTCCAACCCTCTCAGCCTGTCCTCACAGCAGAGCTGTTCCAGCCCCCTGATCATTTTTCTGGCCAAATAACCCCATCCCTGCATCTATCCTGAAAAAAAAGACGGAATCAGCTGGCAGAGTTGTTATGCAGATGTAGTGACACTTATTCATACAGAAGTTATCAGGGCTAGCATCGTACCATCAAAACTCATGAGCTGTATAGAAAGAGCTCCCAAATCTCCCAGCACCCAAAAGCACGAGTGGAAAACAGAGTTTATGCATTTTTCTCGGAGAATTCCAGCATGGGGAGGAAAAACAGGTGATATGAAGACATGCGAGGAAAGCGGTAATGGTAGCTGACGGTGTTTTACTTTAATTGTATTACAAAAATAACTGTATCCAACCACCCTGATTGCCACAGAACAAAACAGAAGATGGAGAATGAAGTGGTTTATTCAAATGCTGGAAAAAAAATAATCTGTTGCATAGGAATGCAAACTGATACAAACCAAGTCTTTCCCACTTATACGAAGAGCCATTTCTCCCTGGCAGAATGAGGATGGAAAAATACTTTCATACTTCACAGGGAAACATTATTCATGATAACAGCCAAGCATTGCAACAGGGGCCCCGCGAGGCTGCAGAATCTATGCTTGGAGGTTTTCAAGACCCAACTGCACAAAGCCCTGTGCAGCCCAGATGAGTTCAACGCTGGCTCTGCTTTGAGCAGGGGTTCAGACTGTCCAACCTGAACAATTTTGAGTCCACAACACACAGACAGTCTTTGTAAGGGGAAATGAGCCACCACTCAGGATAACAGGAGAGCACAGCAGCGGCTGCAGGTGAAGATGATGATGTTCAAGAAGGAAGGATTGAGGGTGAGGAACCATAGAATCATAGAAGGGTTTGTGTTGGAAGGGACCTTTCAAAGATCATCTAGTCCAACCCCCCTGCCGTGGGCAGGGACATCCTCAACCAGAGCAGGTTGCTCAGAGCCCCGTCCAACCTGAACTTGAATGTTTCCAGGGATGGGGCATCTGCAACTTCTCTGGGCAACCTGGTCCAGGCAGAAAGCATGATCTGCCTCTGGGAAGGAGCCTCTGAACTGGCAGCGTTGAGTGCTACGGCATGCTAGCAAGCATTATGGTAACCAGTGCTTCCAGAACAATTTCTGGAGCCCTTGGATCATGGGAGCTCTCATACCCTTCCAGGTCTCTCAATGTTGTTTAATTCCTAATCTTCTGCAGCTTCATTATGCAACCACATGCAAAACATTTCCTTTTTGTCTCCGTTTCCCTCTGCTTTTTGTGGTTTAGCCATTCCAGAAAAAGGTGGGAAGTGCAGTGAAGACCTGACCAGGCTCACGCCCTGGTGTCTGTCAGCTACATGGGCATGGAAAGCCCGTTTACCTCCGTGTCAAGCCCAGGCATGAAATGCATCCTCCCAAATTAATTCAAAATGCCCATGGATCTACACTTAAGACACCTGTACATCTTCAGGGTGCGTACATAGTTTATTATAATAAACTGCTGAATTCTTTCTAGTTATGTCAGGTGGCAGCAAGTGCCTGAAATACTCGGAAACCAGAGAAAGACTGGGTGTGCTCGTGATCCCGTTTTATTCACTGCCGTTTCTTCTGTGGCTGCAACGAGGATGCAAAGCAACATGCTTAGAAGCAGCCAGAGAAAGTTAAAGCCCACAACAAGTGTTTTAACCATGGTTTCCTGCCAGGAAAGGCAACACAAAGCCAGAGTCCTTCCCGTGATGGTCCTTCAGCTAAGGAAGAGCATGCATGAGCAGCATTTTCATGGAGATGCAGCTACGGTAGCAGTCATCAGGTACTTGAGAACAAACACGTCACCCAGTAGTAGCAAGCCTGTCAAGTTGTCCTTTGGGGTTTTTTAGATTATACATCCCACCAGCTGCATGTTCTGGTTGGGCACCGCATGTGTAAGAGGACAGATGTAAAACGGTAACTTCTGGAGAAGACGACAGCAGAGCACAGACGGAAGCGAAGATTGGCTAAACGTGATCCATTTATTCCTGTGATCCCAGTGCTGGAACCAGGGGTGGGGAAGAAGCAGCTACAGGGACAATGTATAGAGTCCTTGCTGCAACTCAGAGGAACCAGTTCCTGTTCTTCGCTTCTCCCCATTAGTAGGACGACGTCCATTAGCATGGCACTGACTACTTCAGAATAGACCTATTAAGGGATCTCAACATGTCTTAAGGCAGTACGACACCTCTTCCCATTCCCACGTAGCCTTTCTGATGCAGTTAATTGTGTTTGACACTGCTTTCTACAGCGCTTGAGGTTCCCAGGGCACTTTGGTCCACCTACGCAAAGCCAAGTCTGCCCCCAGACACTTCAGCAGTCAATATACCCAAATAGAAAGAGACCACCCCATTGCTGGGGTGCCCCCGGCTTTGCCACATCGCTTAAGGCATGTCAACCCTCACAGGGTTGACAACCCTCACCTAAATAGACTACAGCCACTATGGCTGTACAGCACCAAGCACGGCAGAAGTCCAGGCTCAAGCTGTGCGCCCCAGATGCTGTCAAGCAGGAGGTGTTGCAGCCAAATTTAGATCTAGCACAGGAGCCAGCAAGCAGAGGAGGGGCACGGTGGCAGCAGCAGGTACATCTCACGTCCCTTGGTTCCCTGCCATCGTTCCTCACCGGTCCTATAACGAAGCCACAACACCGCATGTCGCAGCGACGTGCCCGGTAGCAGACTGAAGTCTCTCTCATTACTGCAGACACTGCAGGAGGAGAAACTGGGTTAACCAGATCTCAGAGGAAAACAGCTAGCAGCTGCCAGTGAAATGAGTATTTTAAAAAACAGGGATCTCACATGCCACAACCGAAAACTTAAAACTTAGTCTGACCTTTTGGATAGCTTAGGCCTTCAGACTTCCCTGAACTAGTTTTAACTTCAAAATAGAAATACTACTGCTTAAAGGGCTTTTCTTAGGAAAGTATTTCTTCCCTTCTAGAATTTGCTAATGGAAAGCTTGAAAAAAACCCTGACCTCCGTCCAAAAATTTGAGTCTAGTTTCTAGTTCAGATATTCTAGTCTCAATATTTGGATCTGGTTGTCCATCACATCAGCAGGGCAGAGAGCCATGGACATCGGACAACCATCAGCTGCAGGTGTCTGGATGCTGGCAAGCAGTGAACCCCGATTTGAAGCACGAGGCACAGAAAGTCATGAAAAAATAGCCGACAGAAGAGAAATCACTTCTCCAGGTCCCCAAGTCCTGCCACCAGCAGCAGCAGTTTACCACGTAATCCAGGTCCAGTTTGTTCCCTTGGTTATTCACCACTCGTCTTCAATCCTCCCAGAATTAAAACAACAGCAGATCAACTTTCCCCGTATCTGCCAGAATCGGAGGTCAACGCGACCCATAATCCACACACTTATGCTAATGGACCCCACAGCGCCATTAAATCTTTATTAATTGTTTTCTACCAGCCGATACATTGTTTTTCCCCAAACACCAGGTTGCCAGGACAGTTTACCTGGATCTGTTTGCCCTTTTAATACATTGGCACAGTATTAGCTTTTATCTAGACCTTCTGCTTTCCTCAATTTCCAAGACTCACTGAAAAATGCTGGTCTGAAGAGCTATTCCTACAGTTATCCGGTCCCACAAGAGGTTGGACCAGATGATCTTTTGAGGTCCCTTCCAACCTGGGCTATTCTGTGATTCTGTTTGCCATAAATTATCCAATTTTTTTTAAATGCATCTAAACGTCACCTTCTGTCTCCGTTTTCCAAACAACACTAGGTTAAATTACGTGAGGAGGAGGCTGAGCTCTTCCGCATTTTCTGCATTACCAGTAAGTATATCCCTTGCATCAAATAATAGGCCCGTACCGCGGTTAAGAACAAGTTTTGTACAGGTTGGCTAGCCACAAAGCTAACTTCTGAGCACTAATTTCTCCCTCTGCCATTTTGATCTCTTGAGTCAGTATCTAATTGATAATTCTGCCCTATCATTTCTCCCTTCTTCCTGATCGCTGCATTTACCGCCATAATTAACACGGCTATTTTCCTTCTACATCGGACTGATTTGAATCCTTGCAGCCTTCTCTTTTAAAGCTTTAAAAACATTTTTCTGTTCAAACTGTTGTAGTCACCCGACTGAAACCAAACCTGCTGCCAGTTGGGCTTGTTCACCAAATACCTGAGCAGCTCTTGATCGCCTGCACCCAAGCAACTACTCGTTAACTGATCAGTTCCTGCCTCATTATCCATCCAGAGGAAGTCTTACAGGATTCCCAGGGACTAACAGGGTAATTTAGCTATAATTTAGATATTCTAAGGATAGTGAGATGCCTTCAGCACGTCCTCGGGGATGTGGCAACAGGGGCTCTTTACCTGTGTGCCGCGGACAGAAATAGGCGTCTTCCGAGGCACCGAATCTCACGCAAGGCAGCAGTCTAGCAGACAAGCAAATGCTCTGTGAGGACACTTGCCCATCTGTAGGTGCCAACCACTGCAGTCAGATGAACCAACACCCTTTTCAACGTTTGCTATGAGTTGTCTTAAATTTGCTGTTGCAATTAAAGCAGCAATCGCTACCCCCAGGGGAATGATGGAGGCGATTTAAACTCACTTAGCAAAACCAGCTACTGAAGAAAGTTGCGCCCAGCTCCTGAAAGTGGTTTGGTTTATTTTTGTGTGTTTATTTGTTTTTAAAGGAGGAGGTTGGGGGATACCCTTCCTCCCCCAACAAACTTTGCTCCCTGCCGCTTGCCGTCTCCCATGCCTAGCTCAGCAGGCAGCTCCTACTCTCACCATCCCTAAACTCCCACTGGGGAACAGGGGAGGAGGCAGCATTTTTCTGGCTCCCCAGCCTCACCCATGGGGCTAATTAATATTCCTTAAGCACCACACCCCTAATTACAATAGACTAAGTGAGCACAAAAGTGCTTTGGTCTCAAAAGTTTGACTTGTACTTTTCCTGCGAATTTACATTCCGCGGAATACCCATTAAGTCCGTGTTTTTAATTACGGCATCAAACCCTCTTGATTAGAGTACAAAAAACCATCGACTCTGAAATCGGAGCACAAAAACCTCATTCCCCTAGTCCTGCAGCGGAGCAGTTCACCAAGAAAACACTTCTATCTGAAGGAAAGGATGCCACGTCCCAGACAGTGACACACACTCAGCCCCGCAGTGCAAGAGCTTGGATACGAGATGAAAGCTCGCCTTATTAGAATAAATTAGGATAGAGCAGTTTTAGCAATGCTAGGGAGGACCTGGGGCAGCTCCCGATGTTACAGGCTGCAATACAATAGCTGGCCAGAGCTGTATAGCCCTTTTCAGAAGATCACGTGTGATGGGCTTACACGGTGCAATGCCTCCAGGACCGTCCCGTACGCCCCGCGCTTGCACAGACCCTGGCCCTTGACCGCATCCGCCGTCTACGCAGGACATGGGATGGGAACAGAGCCGGCAGTGTTTCTCCAAGCCCTTTTGAGTGCTTCCATGCAGTCGCAGCAAGTGAGGATGGAAAAGAGCGATAAAGGGCAAGGCCGTCCCCCTGCCAGGGAATGCTTGCTCTCAATAGTCCTTCACCACTTCTTAAGCTCACCTTTGCCGTCGACAGTTGTTGTATATAGGAGTTGGCCACGTGAGCACAAGCATTTAATGGGGAGGAAGGCGTACAAAAGAGTATTTGACATTCTGTTACTTCACTTTAAGCACAAAACCCCAAACTGTGAACCTAATCAAAAATACTGAAAAAACCCCCATGGAAACCAGATAATCGGCAACAGCAGGCAACTTTTGCTCTGCAAGAGTTTAAGCATGACAGTCAAGCTCAGTCCAGAAGCCCATCAGCCGCCGCTGTCAAAACTGCTGACAGATCTCCATCTGCCCAGGAAAAGAGACTCTGGATGTCCCCTCCCTCCATCGTCCCCGCTCTCCCCAAGGCTTTACAGCTCGGTTGTTGACAGCTTCAAAGAGGGAAACCCGTGAATTACAGCCTGCTCTTGCTACAAGCAGCATGGCACCAGGTAGCCTTCGGGGCAGCACAAAACCAAGAGGAAACGAGTTTCAATGGGATATTTTATTATCTAAGTTTTCGCATCCAGAAGCGTGACTGAGCCCAGCGAAGCAACAGAAAGTCACATTCACGAACCGCGTTCCTTTCAAACCTGCTATTAGTGCCGTCAGCAACGTAAAGCTGTTGTACCTAGAAGCCTGATGCCCACCTCCTTCCACAGAGACGTCCCGTCATCCCCTCATCTGCCATCTCACAGCATCCCTCCGGGCTGCTCAGGAGACGAGTCTTCAGGGCTACCTTCGTCTTCCTTTTGGTTGACGACGCATCCACCTGAAGGGTCTAATTTGGGGTGCTTTGCAGACAGGCTGTGAAAGCGAGTCGTTGCATGCCTCCCCGAGGAGAGCGAGTGGGCAGGCTGTCTCCAGAGGGCCTGGCAGAGAGCCCTCCCCTCCGAAGCCGTGTGGGTGATGGCACTGCCCTCCCAATCCAGCCTCCCCCGGGGTTTTGCAACAGAGAGAACCACAGAGAAGCTGTTTGCTGGAGCCAGACGGCTCTTTCAGAAGAGCTTAATTAGTTGGGCTCCTAAATATGTGACGCTTAGATGGGAAACAAGGGGTTGCTTTTTTTTTTGTTTGTTTGGGCTTTTCTTTCTTTTTTTTGCAGAAAGTTTGCAATCTACCCACTTCAGAGCCCATTCACAATACGCCAGCTATAAGAACCTGAACAGAGTAATTAGAAACAGGAGGAGACCGCCCAGCAGCCACACGAGTTATTTCCCATACACTTACAGAGCCCTAATCCTGATGCTTTAAGACAACAGGACCTGCCTCAGATCCGCCTTATTTCAGGAAAAAAAGGAAATTTAAAAAAAAAGGGAAGCCTGACCTCACCATATATTAGTTTTGAACTCGCAGCTGCAGCAGATGGCTTGCAAAGGGGATGAAGAATAGTCCCCGATTATAAAAGGAAGAGAAAAAGAGACCTGACACGGGAAGAGGTCCTTCTGCCAAGCCAGAAGCTGAACTCCAGACAAGGCAAAACCCCACTTTGCCCAAGCAGAAGCAGTTTGGAGAAGACCTAGACAGCCTCAGAGCCCCGGTGTAATCAACACAAGATCTGGGCTTTAAATCCTACATATTTAATATCTCAGGCAAGTAGTCAAGAAATGACACTGTACAATCCATTTTTAATGCTCCATACTCTTCTCCCCGATGCCACCTTCTGCCTAAAAAAATTCCCAAGTAACAACTTATCCTGAGTAGTTTAATATTAAAGTAAAATGACAATAGAGGAGGGATTCGGAGTGTAATGATTCTCCCAGCTAGAAGTGCCCATTTCATAAATGAGTTATTTTCTACTGATTGCTTTAGGACTGCTGAAAGAGGCTCTTTTATTCTTTCAAGTCAGGGGCATGCCGGGGTGTCGATACTAGCTTGGGTTAGACACCATGGCCTGGCAGCTACTCTTTAAAAGTCACTGGTTTTTTTCTCCCCTTCCCACTCAAGGACATCCCTCCACCCTACCTCACCCCCACTCCGTCCCCATTAGACTGGACGATGACCACCAACCTGCTGTCATTCAAACCAACCTCCTCCTCCTTCTAAATTCAATCCATTTTAATCATTATTTTAGTAGGGCCTGTAGCGATAGGACAAGGGGTAACGGTTTTAAACTAAAAGAGGGGAGATTCAGACTAGGTATAAGGAAGAAATTTTTTACGCTGAGGGTGGTGAAACACTGGCCCAGGTTGCCCAGAGAGGTGGTGGATGCCCCATCCCTGGCAACATTCCAGGTCAGGTTGGACGGGGCTCTGAGCAACCTCATCGAGTGGAAGATGTCCCTGCCCACGGCAGGGGGGTTGGACTAGATGACCTTCAAAGGTCCCTTCCAACCCAAACCACTCCATGATTATCCACACACCACGATCCCATAAGCTAACTCTGTAAAGAGCAGCTTATTAGCTCTTCTGAGCCGAAAGTTTGATATCATACAGACACCATGGCGATACTCCTGCCTTGCTTTTTTTTCCACCGTGATCAGGCAAAAAAAACCCCAACCCAACAGTGGTAGCACAACCACCACAGCTTTTTGGCTTATTTCCTCCTATGGGAAGCATCAGGTGGCATTTTCAACCGCTTAAAATGCCAGGACGTAAGTTTCTTTCATTTTAGGCAGCACCAATTGCCCACCCTTTACTTCTTTAGGACCATATCTCAGATCCTGCAGCTCCTCCTACATTGCAGAATTCAGGAATGTGCCATTTACTTTGCCAGGTTTTGCCAAGATTTATTTTAATTGGGCTCCGACTAGGCCAAATGACTTATTATCACTCGAAGACTAGTCTTGAACTAATGCTTGAGACCATTATTGTGCATCCAGTTGTCTTCAACTCACCAAACAACTTGGAGAAAGTCGCTCTGAATAATGTCTCCGTCTCCCAAACCGTACAACTGGGAAAACCCTGACCTACTTGGCAGGAGCATGGAGAGCCTACGCTCTTTCTTTTCTTCTTAATGATTTAAGACAACCCAAATGCAAGGCACTGGAGAGACGGGAACTCCACAAAGTCATTAACAGAGCACCAGAGGGACAGCTTGAAAGCTAGTTATCAGTATTTGTCCTGTAATCCAAAATCCCTCTATCAATTTGCCAAAAGCCTAATCAAACAAACTTTACATCATGCTTTGCCAGTTGGCAACCTGAGGTTTGTAGACAAGGAGAGGGCTCCGAATGAAAGGGGCTACTGCAACCAGCAGTAAAGGCAAGATGAATATTTACTGGCCAACATGGCACAAAGGTAGAGGAAAGCGGCCATCTCTTCAGAGGAAGGTCTCAGATCCTGAATTTAACCGTGCTGGGAAATTCAGATGGAGCCTCATGCCTCTCCTCTCATCACGGGCTTCCACATCCCAAACTAGCTGAAGTGTCCAGACACCTTCAAGTGTGATAAACACAGATTGTACCTTTATGGAGCTACCACAAAAAGTGCACGAGCGCAGCAGACTGCCCCAGGGTAAGAAAAAAAAGACAGACCTGGAGGCTGTTCCTTTTAGGTCTTTCCTAAACCACTGAGGGGAAAAAAAGAGTAGAATAGGATAGGGTAGGATAGAATATTTTCAGTTGGAAGGGACCTACAATGATCATCTATTCCAGATAAATCACAACTAAAGAGTAGCAATGAATTTGTGCAGTGAAGCCTGTTCCTACCATAATGATGTAGGACGTCATGAGGGCCTGCTGCTCTTTTGCCAAAAGCAGAGCTAAGCCTGCTTGCTCACTGCACGGAGATTTAGTTTTGCTCCATCTCATCTGCCGCTGAATGCAGTGGCGAGGCTTGCAGCACGTTACTGCCACCTCTCCCCCTTGTCCCACACACTGGGATGGTTGAGCCCTCCGCCGGCCGTGTTGAAAAGGCTTCTCTCCCTTTGAAAAAAGGGCTGTTTGTTCCCACATGGTGATGGCATTCGGCTTCAGGGCTGGACCCTCTCCGCAGGGGCTGGGGTGGACAAAGGCTGAGCCAAGGCTCCCAGCTCGTTGCCAGTGCCCACGTAACGATGTTACAGACCGACCTTGTTCTGGGGAACGGCAGAAAGTTCATGCTCTTGTGACTTGGAAAGTTCGCTGCGCTGAACATCTGCCTGATTTACACTGACACTTTCAGGGGGAAAAAAAAAACCCAACAAACAAGTGGGAGGATTTCAGGCATCCAGCTCCGACTCGCGTTCAACCTTCTTCATCCTTCTAGAAAACAGGAAAGCTCTGGGGACAAGGAGTCTCACCATAGGTTTGTTGACACCTACTGCAATGGATTTTATCCTCTACTGGTACCTACTAATTGCTGAAGAGTAACGGACACATTAAAGTTCATTTGGAGAGAGCTTTACTGTCTGAGCTTTGCAATGGGAAGAAGTTCTGCCTTTGTTTGCCACAGTTTATTCATCCGTAAAATAACAATATCCCCTGCGGCATAGAAGACCATGAGAGACAGTCATAAAATCCTCTAGCTGAAGGTCAGAAAAATGGTCCGGAGCCTCTCTGTGCTGAAGAGCTGAAACAAGGAGCATCACAGCTGAGGGACAAAGCCTTCGCTGGTGAACAAAGCCAAGCTAGGCTGTCCAGATTCACTGGCCCTCCCAGAAAGGTCAACCATCATCTGATTTTCCCATCCTGCCCCATTCCACTCAAGGCTATATCCTCCACAGTGGAGCTGGGAAGGAACCCCCATCCTGACCTCAACCCCTACCACCCCAAGCCTGGGGTGGCTTGAACCAACAAGGGCAGGGAGGATTTGGGCAAAGACACCGAGTTGTGAATTAGCCACTAGAGAGCTGAGACCCAGGTACCCCTTCCCTCCTGAAAACTGTTTAAAGCAAGGTAAAGCAACGTCTCGGAGACTACCAGCTCCTAGCTGTGTCGGTCACACGTCACCTGCACCTTACGTGGTGCCTCTTATCCCCCTTGCACTAACGTCCATTCAACAGCCTGTCCACCCACCTTCACGGGGTCTTGTAGCACACCGAAGACATTGTAGAGCAGTAGATGGCTCCTGCTCCGAAGAACTTAGGGATTGAATGGAGAGGGTCAAGCAGGTGGAGATAAACTAAGCAAAACGATTAACACAATCGTAGTTATTGTGTTCTCTGGGATGCTTGCCTTGGTAAATCTACCCGGTAGAGTCCACCCACCTTCACGGGGCCTGGGATGAGTCACAGTGTCCACCCAGAGCTCTGGTAAACTGGACAGCTGAAGGATGGGTAACAACTCTGCCCCTTTGCAGATGGAAGTGGGCCGGGACTTGGCCACTGACCAAGTGACAGTGGAGTTCTGGCAAGGGGGGCACACGCTGCCTCGCAGCTCCTTGACCCATTTCTAGCCCTGCTAGGATTGCTGCTGCCTTACTTACCTTTACAGTACAGCCACCAGAAGAAAAAAGTATGGGCCAGACCCCCAGCAACCCCACAAATAAATATGTTGTTCTTTGAGGGATTTTTTTGGTTTTTAATAGAGACATTTTCCAAGCAATGTTCTACAGTCTTACATTCAGCTGATAAATTCAAAACTCCCTGACTTCTCTGTAATTAGCTGCAGACAGCTGACTTACAGTTTGACAAACAGTGCTATATTTGCTCTGAACGGCTGTGTTCTGCATTGCTATTTAGTGTTATTCATTTTGAAGCACTATCCTTCACCCGGAAACTCAAGCCATGCAGACACCGAAAAGATTCTGCACTGTGCAGGATGGGGGTCAGCACTTTGCAATTTCCTGATCTTTTATTTCAGCTCTCCGAGCACACGCAAGGATCCAAATCTCTCCCTAACCATTTACCATTCTCAGGCCAAGGACTGCACTGTATGACTAGTTTACTGGAGGAAACCAGTTTCCCAGTAGAGATCTGATTGCAACAAGCCAAATTCTCCAGGGAGAAGAGCAGACTCTTGTTTAAGCACCTCTGTTTATCCCCGCGCACAACGCGTCCCCATTCACCAGGCAGCGGTGCACCGATCACCCCCTCCCTTCCCATTCACAATTAAGAGGTACTGCATCATTTACATGACCTATTTGCATGCGAAAGCTGTATCTCGTTATTGTAGCTGTATGCTATTAGTAACTAGCCCTGATCTCGTTTTTACAGATAACCAGGATGGGGTTACTTCTTTCCCTCCTTCCATGTGAATATCACAGTGTCAGCGAAAGGAGGGATGTGGTGGGATCATAGAATCATCAAATGGTTTGGGTTGGAAGGGACCTCTGAAGGTCACCTAGTCCAACCCCCCTGCAATGAGCAGGGACATCTTCAACTAGATCAGGTTGCTCAGAGCCCCGTCCAACCTGGCCTTGAATGTTTCCAGGGATGGGGCATCCACCACCTCTCTGGGCAACCTGCTCCAGCGCTTCACCACCCTCACACTAAAGAATTTCTTCCCTATATCTAGTCTGACTCTACCCTCTTTTAGTTTAAAACCGTTACCCCTTGTCCTGTCGCTAGAGGCCCTGCTAAAAAGTCTGTCCCCATCTTTCTGATAAGCCCCCTTTAAGTATTGAAAGGACGCAATAAGGTCTCTCCAGAGCCTCCTCTTCTCCAGGCTGAACAACCCCAACTCTCTCAGCCTTTCTCCACAGCAGAGCTGTTCCAGCCCCCTGATCATTTCCGTGTCCCTCCTCTGGACCCGCTCCAACGGGTCTGTGTCTGTCTTGTGCTGAGGACCCCAGAGCTGGATGCAGTGCTGCAGGGGGGTCTCAGCAGAGCGGAGCAGAGGGACAGAATCCCCTCCCTCGACCCGCTGGCCACACTGCTTTGGATGCAAATGGTCTACCCTACCACCTGGATGACAGCAGATAACAGCTGGATCTCCAGCTACCCACTAAGGAATCAAACACCAGGAGTCTCGGTGCTTGGTATTCCTTGCAGAAGCAACACGAGACCAAGAACAGCAATAAATCAAAAGTCTAGTGTTTTATTTCTATCAATACTTACCGACTAAATGTTCAGGGTCACGATGCCAATCCACTTAACTGTGGACTAAAATATTAAAGCGCAGCTGAGTCTGCACCTGAATCCTCATGACCTTCTTCCCATCTATCCATTCATTTAGATCACTTAGAGTATTTCATACTTCTGCTTGATTGCCAGAGAAGATATTTACTGCGTAACCTATGCTTTCAAATCCAAAGCACTGAACACAGATTTGGGTCAGAGATATGCCAAACTTCCCTCTACTCTCCAGGTACAGCCATTACCCAGCTGGCCAGCAGCCATGTGAGTAACGTGCATTTTCTTCCCATGTGCATTTTCTTCCCATATGCAAACATAGGGTACTACTGGAAAAGTCCACCAGAAATCATAGATTAATAGGAAAAAAAGAAAACCAGACAAACTTTTTGATATGAGAGACACTGGGTATCAATGTAGAGATTCCCCCCACTTGCCAAATGCCAACTACAAAAGATGTGACTTGCTGGTGGCACAAGTTTTCCCAGTCCAGCTATGTCACTCATAGAATCATCAAATGGTTTGGGTTGGAAGGGACCTTTGAAGCTCATCTAGTCCAACCCCCCTGCTGTGGGCAGGGACATCTTCAACTAGAACAGGTTGCCCAGAGCCCCGTCCAACCCGACCTTGAACGCTTCCAGGGATGGGGCATCCACCACCTCTCTGGGCCACTCAGACTTGATGGATCAAAGAAAGGGTCAGAATTGCCTCCAAAACTTTTATATAATGATTTTAATGAAGCCGATAAACATTCTCAAGAGTATTCAAAGATCCGATCTATTTTTTGAGAAGATCAGGATTTTTTCCAAAACCTGAAAATACTCTCTAGCAACAGAGCCCATGAGTTTTCCTGATATATTCGACATGCCTAAGTCAACACACTTTAAAGGGATTTTGTTCCTGAACCAGCTTATGTCCTTGGTGCAGCATCTTTGAACTCAACCATTAAAAAAAAAAAAGTAAGAGCTGTTCTGAACAGCTTCTTCCCTTTTACATAATATTTACAGTGCAGGACTGGAAGTGGGAGAGGTCAGAATGCGGTGGGCCACCCAAATGGAGAAGATTTTATTCATGCCCTTTACATGATGTACTTCAGACTTTGGTGGTTGTAGAGCATCTTTCCCTGCAGAAGTTCTCAGGAAAAACTGTATTCACAGATGGCATAGCCCCTGAGGAAAACAATCTTTTATTAACACCCATAACAGTGTCAGTGAGTGTATCTTTTAAGTTTTATTATGCAAAAATGCATCATACTCTAATACCACAGGGGTTAGGTTCTCCATGGCAGAGGCTACCGGTTTCGTAATTTTATTTCCAATTTAGCAACAGGAATTAAACACGCACTGTATGCTAAGCGCGAAGGATCAGAAGGACAAAGAGTTGAAAGAAATCAGGTTTTAGAGGAACCCAAACAGTAACTAAGCACTAGGTCTGAGGAACCCCAAGCTTTTTCTGCAAGTCAGCGTGACCATCCTGCAGCAGAGCAAGCCCAGCCCAGCCACCAGCAGCAGGGCTATCACGTTATCATTTTTTTTATATATATATATATATATATACACACACACACACATATAGGTATGTTCTCTATACACTGTTGCAAATACACACGTGGCTTTTTTTTTTTCTGGATTTGCTGTTTCTAGATGCTAAGGAAGCCCCGGCTTCGTTGGATGATACAAAGAAGGACACAGCCCACAGACTTTGGTTTCCTAGTGGTACCTAACAGCATCTGTTATAGAATAGCTACACTGACGTTAGAGGGGAACCATATCAGCTCAGATTAACAAAGCCAGCAAGCAGCTCCGATCCCAGGCCAGCCAAGCAAGCAGGAGACTTCCTAAAGACGGGACTGTTCTCGGCAAAACTGGGTGCTTTGGGTTGACCTCAGCATTCAAAGAAAGCAGCCGACAACCGAGGCATTGCCTGGCGAAAAGCAGGAAAATCTCCTTAGTGGCACTTCTGACCACGCACCTCCAGTTGCGAGCGGCAGCTCCCCTGCTATTTCAACAGGTCATGATGGTATCGGGGATTCAAATCTCTACAGAGGGTTTGCGCTTATCCTCATTTCTTTCTCCAGCTTTGGTCTGGCAGGGCAATTACAGGCATCTTCCAGACACCTAATCCTTAAATGAACTCGACTCCAGTTTTAGTTTCCCGCAGAGCCTGGCAGGTGCCTCTCAAAGAGCACTCCCTGCTACGGCAATCAGCGGAGGAGCTGGTCGTATCACATTGTGCCAGCAATGCCGAGATGTAGACAAGCACTCAGTGGAAAAAAAAAAAAAGCTGATGCCATCAAGCTATCAACGCGATCTGAAGCCAGGAATACAAAATGGACGTGTCATTGCACGGTCTCACCTCTCTTGCAGGCAGGTGATTATCAAACCCAAAGCTGCCAGACAGGAACCAGGTCCTGGGTCCAGTCTTAACGAAGAGGCAGGGAGGGCTAAAACAACCCCATCCCATTTTCTAGTGGCTCAGTAGGTCATTACTAGTCCGAGTACATAAGCGCGGCAGTTTCAGCACTGCAGTAAGCCACAGACTTGTTTTGATGCGATAAATCCCTTGAAAGAAAGAAAAAAACAACTTTGGCTGGGAACTAATCTTCTTTGATAAGAATCAGCGTGAGAACTGGAAGCTCCAGTAACAACTAGTCGAAGTCTATTTATACAAGACATCCACGCCAGAGATCTATAGGAGAAGTGACATTTGAAAGCATGCACAGAGAAAATCTCCACTAATACACTCATTTCAGTAAATGAAGCTTTGGAAAATACAATTTCAGCGGTTTCACGAACCTCTGTCTAGAAACTGCTATCTCATACTATGTTTTTATCATTGCACTATGGCTTTCAGATTGTAACGATCTCTGCGACGGTGAGGCTGACATCCGATTAGTTGGAAACAGGACGAGTTTTGCAGCCAAGTCCAGGTCTCGCACTGGGCGTCCGCCCAAGGCTTTACCATGGGCTTGGGTGAACTCCAGGCACTCCCTACTTCATCTTCATTTCCATGTAAAGCAACGACATCCACCCTCCCATCGCCCTTCAGACAGGGGCTCAGGTTGGAAACACAGCTGATCAGGCCTTTCAAATTAAAACCAAAGGTAGAATATGAATCATCAGCAGCTGAATGTCAGAACCCTGGTAGTACACTCAATTTAGGAGACAGAAAACCAGCAGGAAAGAGTATAAGCATCTCTGACTCAGCTGATTAGGTACAGATTTGTAGGTTGACGATTAAAAAAAAAAAAAAAAAGCAGAGATAGGTTTGAGTTTCTACATGAAGTGGTTGGGAGCTTGCTTCCAAAACTTGGATTTTTGCTGCGACTGTGGAACTGGAGCGAGAAATCCTCAACACCTTTCCAGCCAGCACAAACAGGGCTACGGCCTTCAAGCTTGCACCAGCATGTTCTCAACTCTAACCACGGCTTTATCCTCCTGCATCTTTAACACCATGGGGACCTCCTCCGTTCCCAGCACACACCATCTCCACCCACGCAACTGCCACGCGAGGCAGTGCATGCCCTCGCTGCTGTCCTGCATACCATCACAGAGCTTTCTGAAATGAGAAAAGCCACCCAGAAACTCCATCCGGTTGGACCAGCCACAAGAACTGCCTCAAGAGTCTTGCCTTTGGCTTTCGAGAACTGCCTGCTGCTTTGATTAGGCTTCGTCTGCCCACACTAATCCCTTTCTCCCATCACTACTTCTTCCTTTGGGTAGATTTATCAAGGCAAGCATCCCAGAGAACAAAATAACTACAACTTAATCGTTTTGCTTAGTTTATCTCCGCTTTCTTGACCCTCTCCATTCAAGCCGTAAGTTCTTCAGAGCAGGAGCCATCTACTGCTCTACAATGTCTTAGGTGTGCTACAGTGAGCTCCACACCCAGGCACATCCATCGCCGACACAGTTAACAGCAACTACCTTCCACTGCAGCTCTTTGAATGTTATGAATAACAATCCAGATCATTCCCGAGGCAGACAATAATATTCCAGCTCTACCACCTGCAGCTCCACAATGTATTTCATTAGTAACTCAAAACATCACCTGCCTCTGAGCCAATTACTTTATTGTCAGTGTTAGCTTCATATCCTTGCTAGGAGCTGAGCACACTTCAGGGGAATAGTCAAACTCAGATGGGTTCTTCAGTGCTATTATTTTCCCTTTTAGAAACAGATCACTTCAAATTAAGATACTGGACCTGATGAGACAAAGTCATCCACTGAAGAGTTGAGAGAGTTGGGGTTGTTCCGCCTGGAGAAGAGAAGGCTCCGGGGAGACCTTATTGCAGCCGATCAGTACTTAAAGGGGGCTTATCAGAAAGATGGGGACAGACTTTTTAGCAGGGCCTCTAGCGACAGGACAAGGGGTAACGGTTTTAAACTAAAAGAGGGTAGAGTCAGACTAGATATAGGGAAGAAATTCTTTAGTGTGAGGGTGGTGAAGCGCTGGAGCAGGTTGCCCAGAGAGGTGGTGGATGCCCCATCCCTGGAAACATTCAAGGCCAGGTTGGACGGGGCTCTGAGCAACCTGATCTAGTGGAAGATGTCCCTGCCCGTGGCAGGGAGGTTGGACTAGATGATCTTTGAAGGTCCCTTCCAACCCAAACCATTCTATAAGTGACCCTTGGTACCTGGAATCTTTTGGGAATTCCTGGAGTTCAGCACCAGCTTTCAAGTGTAATTACTGAGTGCACCAAGCTGGTCTGGAAATGGATTTCCATCACTCAGATTTCTGAAACCCAGTATAGGACAAGATTTCCAGCAGTTACTCACAGGACCCAAAAGGCTGAAGGCAGCAGTGGGACACGGTGTGAGCAGGCTGCACAAGGCAGCGATTCCCCCAACAAACCACACTTTCCAGAAGCGCTGACATACCCAAGCGGATGTTACCTACAGCCCCGTATTTTGGGAACAAACGCTCCCTTTGAACCACTTTTCTATTTAGAAGACAACAGCAGCCCAGATCAGAGATGTTAGCTGTAGAGGGCTTTCAGTCTGGACGCCACAGCTGAGCTTTCACACCATCCATGAGGGTTTGAGACTACTGCAAAGGACGGGTCGCTGGAGAAATTCTCTATACAAAGAGAAGAGACTTTTATAAATTGCAAAGGTGATGCGTAACAACTGCAGCCATTGTTTCTGAACACCTTTTGATTCTTTTCTACTGAAAAGTGGACAGAAAAATTACCTTTTATGACAAGGAGCGTACTGGGTCCACACTCAAAAAATGACTGACCTCCATCTGAGTTTTAGCTATTTTTGACAAGAGCTCTATACTGTCATAAATCAATTCCAGCTACCAATGATTCATCTTGCTATCCAGTAGCTACCTCTTTGATGTTTTGTTATTCCCTGTCAGCCTCACCACTCTTCTTCTGAGAAGCCGTAACTTTTTGATCAACAAATATATCAGAGGCGAGATCACGTGCTGCTGGGCACAGAAGCGCCCTCAGCTCTAAAATAAGAGTTGTATCTTTAAAGCCAAAAATACGTTGAAAGTCCTAGATAATTTCAGTCTCCAGTATCAGGTAGGTGTTGGGGGGAAAAAAAAAAGTGCTTCAGATTCCTACTCTGCATTTAGGCTTTTAAACTTAAAGTAAGACCCTATTTTAGGCATATTTTGATTTGGTGTTTTGGCCAGGGATGAGAAGACAGAGGAATCAGACCACTGCGATCCAGGTTCCCCTGCACGCTTTATTAGCTGTATTCATAATTCTCCTGAGCGAGGCTGGATCGAGCAGCCCCGCCGTATAAATTGCTGTTTATTTCCCTGTTAAGTTATGAATTCATAAACACTTCTTCCACTCTGTCCCGATGCCGTGAATGGCAAGGGAGCTCCAAGGAATTAACAGGAAATGGGGTTTGGATTCAATAAGAAACCTCAAATAATCAAATACAAGTTATGCACCAACATTTATTGTGAACTCAAAATCACCCGAGACATTCCCAAGCAATTGCTATTTCAGTGCTGCAGCGTTTTCATCCTTGCAACAGGAAAATCAGCTCTCTGCAGCGCTACGTTTCTCATCCCGTGTATGAAATGCTTCCTCTCCCTCACCTGCTTGCCGTTATATTTACGACAATCCATCCTCTGCATGTGCCTGCTGTTGAACAAGGACCTCAAATACCTCCGTACAGCCAAACAGATTGTATCCAGGTCTCAAAAGAGGAAAAAAAAAGTTGTCGCGTAACTGTGTCAAAACACTACAGGACCCAAATTTAGATTTTTTTTTTTTTTTGTAAATGAGTTTTTTTTTGGGGTTTTGTTTGTTTTTTTTTTTGTTTGGGTTTTTTTTTTTGGTCAGTTTTTATTTTTATCTATAGAATAATTAGGTAGGATGAAACAATTAAGCAATTGTGAAAACTTGCTTACTAAAACTATAATGAAAAAACTGAAGAAATGTAGCGTGACTATAGAAATGACTAGATCCTTTCATAGAATCATAGAATCATTGAGGTTGGAAAAGACCTCTAAGATCATTGAGTCCAACCGTCAACCCAACACCACCACCCACTAAACCATGTCCCTAAGCGCCTCATTTACACGTCTTTTAAATACCTCCAGGGATGGGGACTCAAACACTTCCCCGGGCAGCCTGTTCCAATGTTTCACCACTCTTTCAGTAAAGACATTTTTCCTCACATCCAATCTAAACCTCCCCTGGCACAACTTGAGGCCATTTCCTCTTGTCCTATTGCTTGTTACTTGGGAGAAGAGACCGACCCCCACCTCGCTACAACCTCCTTTCAGGTGGTTGTAGAGAGCGATGAGGTCTCCCCTCAGCCTCCTCTTCTCCAGGCTAAACAACCCCAGTTCCCTCAGCCGCTCCTCAGCAGACTTGTTCTCCAGACCCCTCACCAGCCTCGTTGCCCTTCTCTGGACACGCTCCAGCACCTCAACGTCCTTCTTGTAGTGAGGGGCCCAAAACTGAACACAGTATTCGAGGTGCGGCCTCACCAGGGCCGAGTACAGGGGCACGATCACTTCCCTGCTCCTGCTGGCCACACTATTTCTGATACAGGCCAGGATGCCATTGGCCTTCTTGGCCACCTGGGCACACTGCCGGCTCATGTTCAGCCGGCTGTCGACCAGCACCCCCAGGTCCTTTTCCTCCAAGGCAGCTTTCCAGCCACTCTTCCCCAAGCCTGTAGTGCTGCAGGGGGTTGTTGTGACCGAAGTGCAGGACCCGGCACTTAGCCTTGTTGAACCTCATACAATTGGTCTGGGCCCATCGATCCAGCCTGTCCAGGTCCCTCTGCAGAGCCTTCCTACCCTCGAGCAGATCAACGCTCCCGCCCAACTTGGTGTCATCTGTAAACTTACTGAGGGTGCACTCAATCCCCTTTAACTCTATTCCTTTAACTCTATTAATAGAGTTAAAATCCTTTAACTCTATTCTTATAACACTTGTAACACACTAACACTTATCCTCAGTGTTCGACAGCTGAACACAGCATAAATAATTTTCTTATTTTAAAGCTAACTTCATCCTTTTTTTACAACTATTTCTTTTTACCTTGTCGGCTTCCAATTTTATTGGATATTAGCTGTTGAGTTGAGAGACCACTTCGTCTCACAATTCACCGTAAGAAATTACGCAACCGTTCTCAGAGAGCGTGACAAAAACATACAACCAATTTTACAAGGTGAACAGTGCACGCACATTTCCACTCTAGCGGATATTCAGCAGCTGCATCTCCTATAAACAAGGACAACACCGTCCCGTAAAGGAAGGCTGGAAGAAAACCAAGCTGAAGCATGCCACCATTGCACACGTACTCAACGTACACTACTGCGACCCTCGGACTACTCAAGAGTCACCACCAGAGGAAAAGCTGACCCCAGACGAGCGATCAGGAAGAGGAGACCACAAGACAAGCTTAAACAGCATCAACTTACAAATTTATGAAATGCCTAGGGAGGGGAAAGAAAGGAAGAAGTCACCCCAAAAATCCCATTTGCTGGTAACTTTAGCATCAGAAATGGACCCTCTGAGCACCTTACCGCAGAGAAGCGGCAATCAAAGCCCTCAGATACATATATACCATCTGACGTGCTAAATACGTTTTCAACACAAGCGATCCAAGCATCTTTCTGGCTTGCACAGATCCTGAGGGTCACCCCTGGCTCGGTCTATTCTGGAAACTGTTAACTCAAGTATCCACATGGCCTCTCAAACGTGTTCACGTTCTTCCCAGAAATGGAAACAAGAAATAAACCCAAGAAACGCAAGACAGCAATTTGAGCACTAACTTGGGTGCCGGACAGATCTGGCACATCCAAATGATGTATATCACTGGTGTATTGGTGAAGATGGGATACACCCTGCTGGGCCAGAACAGTGGTCCTGCTAGCCCCGTACTTTTCCAACGGTGGCATCAGGAGGTGCTATTTAAGCATGGCTTGGTCACCATCTCCGTCCCCTTGTCCTCCCCCCAGCAAGGTTTGAGCAGACATCCCCACCTGTTCCCACTGTCTCTAAATTAAAAAAAAAAAATCCATTTTGAACCTCCTGACACTGTCTCCACAACCTTCTGTGGCGATAAAGGTCTAGAAATGCGCTACCCACTCGAAGAGAAGTCCTCTCACCCACGCCAAACGCATCTGCTACTAACTCTCGTGAGGTTCCCCTGGTTCCAGCGCTGCGGGGCTTCGAGCAGCTCTGCGTTCACCTTACCACCACCCTCCTGAGCCCACAAACATCCTATTCCCCCCAGCACCACCCAACTTCTCCCTAAGTGGAGGAGCCCCAGCCTTTTCACAGCCTCTTAAGACAGCTGCTTTACCCCCTCGATCATTCTCGTCACCTTCCTCTGTACAGATGGATCTCCAGTAATTCGTTAAGTGCAATTAAGCCCTTATTCAGACCGTTTATTGCGTTAACATCCAACACTTAAATGCATCGATCTTATATTCGATTTCTTCTTTATTTCAGCTAGAAACTGAATGTCATAAATAAATTTCAAAAACTCTGTCCACAAGTCAGCTCCAGATAAATCCTTTCGGTGGATGCACACGTGATGCACCGGGCACTTTTCAGAACAGGAGAGCTCCTGCCCAGGTAAGATCAATCTGAAGAGTTCATACACCCAAAAAGTAGAGTCCCGCACCCTAGAAGAGCTTTTTCATAGAATTACAGAACAGTTGAGGTTAGCAGGCACCTCTAGAGATCGCCTAGCCCAACTCCCCTACTGAAAGCAGGGTCAGCCACAGCAGATTGCCCAGGATTGTGTCCAGTTGGGTTTTGAACATCTCTAAGGATGGAGCCTCCACGGCCTCTCCGAATTATTCGTGAACACCTTCCACCAGTTTCTCCACTGATGAATAACACAGATAGGGATTATATGGCTTTACATCTGCAACCTTAAGCTTCAAAGCACCCATAACAGCTTCACAGACAGACCTTCAAGACAAGTTATTTAGGTTTGTGGGAAGGAGCGAATTGTTGTATTATGTGGCACCCCTTTCACAGGTGTAGAACAACAAAAGCTGGAGCAAACTTACGAAATGAATTTAGCTATGAAAATCCGAGACCAGGATTCGTACAAAACCAACATTTGATACAAATATCAGCTTTTAAGGGTCTCAGAAATCCAACCCATGTAACAATTTTCCCCCAAGTCTCACACAGATAACTGAAGTTAGAACAAACTTTCCCTTCTTCTAGTCTCCACCTTGCACTTCTGACAGATCCAGGATATTGTTTCCCCTCTTCCAGAGCGGTCCCACAGTTCAGAGACAGCCTCCAGCCGCCTCCTTTTACCCTGTTCCGGGACATTCACTCCACCGACGAGCCTGCTATCCCAGGCGACAGCTACATCTACCACCACGAGCCTCCCTCCTTGCAGAGCTGCACTGGATTTTGATAGGATCTTGGGCGCAGGAAATGAAAGGGCTATTGTCAAGGTCCCTGAAAACATCTGGCTGAGCACCCACTCCTTCAATGACCCCCTTGTTTAATCCGCCACATCATGCTCTGCAGTCCGGGCTGCATTACGAGCCATTCCAAGGGGGTGAGGCAATATCTTAGAGGTTCACAAGTTGCTGCTGCTGTACCCTTCAGCCCTGCTGCTGCCTTGCCTCTCATCCAAGAAAGGCTTCTAAGCTTTCATTTTGTGAACCAAGACTCGAGATATATTTTGAGACGCTCACTCAAGCGAGATCACAGCTAACATTTGAGCTGCAAATTTTAACCTTTCTACAGTGCCTCCCAGAGTGTCTGAAAAGGCTCTCAAGTAATGCAGCTTCCTCAGCCCAAATTTCCTATTTGTTTTTGATCTCCACTTAACCTTTCGGTTATAACAACTGAAATGTTGAGAGGACAAGGAATCAAATATTCAGGAGTGCCTTTTGTCTCCTCCCTCCCGTCACTGATCACTGTTAATCATCACCACACCAGTAAACATTTAAAGAAGTTGGCACGGTCTCGTCTGTCCGTCAGCTGGGAAATACCAGTTATATAAAAGGAGAGCCGTACCTTGGGCGCACCGGGGCTAGAGTTACTGCTGTTGCTTGGCACCATGTCTTTATTTTGAGATAAACTAATTCAGACCTTTGTTTAAACACATAGATGCACAGCGGGGGGGGGCAGAATTAAAGCAGCACGCTGCTCTCTGATGTCACCCAACTCCACCGGCAGTGAGAACATGCCTCTCGTTGGCTGGTGCCTCCAAATTCCTTCTGCACTGCTCCCGTGTTTCGCTTCCTGGAGCTACTCAACTGAGCCCTCCGCACTCTGTGGCAGGTACCATCCGTTGTGACACTGGTTAAAACAAAGCGATTCAAGGAAATATTGTGCGGCCTTGGAACCAAATCCAACTGCTTTGTGTCCAAAGCTCATACTTTAATCAAAAGCCTGCTCTCCCAGCAAGACCTCCACATCCTTCGGTCTTGCACCAACCTTCTCACCCCTTTAGACCAGCACTACCATATGCGAAGGTTGGAAGGGGAAGCCAGCCAAAGGCCAACCACTGAACAAAGAGGAGATACTACCTCAATTTTCAGACTGAATTTGATGATACTGCACGCGGACCTGTGCCAGCTTAGGGCTGACGGATATAGCAGACAGAGCTCAGCAGCAGGAAATATTTATCACCTGGCTGTTTCTACCAGTAAATTTCAGAGGCGCCACCCAGCATCTCGGATACACGGATCATTAGGTTAGGAAATCTATTCAATTCCTCTCAACTTCTACTATATCTAAGTGCCACAGAACACGTACGCACGCAGTAAATACCCAAGAGTGGGGTTTAGTCACGAAACCCAAGGTCAGTCTGCATTGCGTGTGCTTGGGGCGTGGATCTGGAGCAGAAGGGTTTAGTGACGCCAGGGCTGAGAGCTAGTCACCATTTGAGAGGTCTCCCCGTCTCTCTGAAGGATTCCTTCCTCCTTCCAACTGACTGACTTTAAATATCTGCCACGCAGCACCATTACATCATCTTGGCAGGTCACCGGCTAAGCACCCGGTCTCCGTCCAGCAAGCAGCGCTCCCACACCACTTCAGAGAACTGAAGCGGAAAAGGAAGGGTAATAAGAACACACAGGATCGTTTCTGCTCTTCCACACCCGTGAGGAGGACCACCTCTCAGTTGCATAGCCCACTGCAAGCCAAAAGCAGAGTTTGCAAGCAAAGATATAACCTCAGGACAAATAAGGCTAGTGAATCTAGAGCAGATTTTGGCTTTCAAGAATAATTTGCAAGGGTGCAATTTAGATACCAAAGGACTCAGATAAGGGTATGCCTCTGGGAAAGCGCATGATGCTTTCACCACTGCTCATATCCAGGTTTTACCTAGGCTTGTTCAACAAGATTCTCGACATTGAGCATGACCACAAGCCAGCAAGGATGAAAAGGAGGCTTCCACAGAAAGGAGGGTTCCACTTATAAAACAGGAGCAACTGAAAGAATTCTTTGAGTTGAAGGCATTTTTCAGAAAATAAGCACGGTGGACTCAGCTTTTTGGATCATATCTAGTTTTCCCTGTGGCCCAGACACCTTTACTCCACTGGGTTGCTTGCACAGGGGGAACTACTATGCAAAAAATAATAATAATAAAAAAGTCATAATCCTCAGTAGTGACCCACTCCTTAGCTATGTTTGTGACCATAAAGCAAGTTTCCAACCTGAAGAGTTTCTCGCAAAATAGCAGGTCATGGGAACCATGACAGCTTGCAGATGACAAATCCTTTTTCAGACATGTTCCTTCAGCTGTGCCCGCTTGGCTCCTTGCAAAACTGTGATGCCAATGACAAGAGTTTAACTATGCTAATACCGTACACAGGGAAGTGTGCTCGTATTTTTAGAAAGCACACGAGGACGTCAACACTTTTTTTTTTTTTTAATTGTATTTTAAACTTTAGTTCACCCAACTGGAGGCACAGCTAAGAGATGCCACTCCACAGAAGTTTATATGCACGCAGTATGGCATGGGTGGGTTGTGAAAGCATTATTGCAAGCACCACAGATTTACAGCATTACTCACAAAGGACAGAAACCCAAGTGATTCATGCTCATCTTTCTAGAAAAGCAGCTTAAGTTTCCTTCCCATCCTCGCACGTCTAGGACAACACGTTCATGAAGATCTCATCGCTTAACTCTTCCTGCAGTGCTCGTCATAACTTCCGTCCAAGATGTTGGACTGTATTTTCTGGTGGAGATACGAGTTCCTCAAAGAATCAGTCTCTAAAAAAAGAATGAGATGCTACTGAAGAACAGGTCAACCGCATTAGAAGAGCGGCCTCATATTCCCGTTGTCCATCAAAGCAAATCCTCTCAACTTCATTTTGCAAGATGTTGAGCTCTTACTGAATTACTGACCCCACAAGAGCAGCCCCAGTGCCGAAGAGAAGGGTGCTGGCAGGTTTTCAGTGCTGTGAGTCTTCCCATTAAGACACCCACTTTTGTTCACAGCATTTATTTGTTACCCTGCAGTATTTAAGCTTCTCTGACATCATACTGTGGGACATACGTCATAAGGAAAGAAAAGCAGCGTGATAAAGGGAATATTCATCTCCAAAGGTTGACAGGGCAGGAAACCTACTTGTCTGGTTGATTCTGGGAAAGCGTAGGACAGCAGTGAAAATACTGAAGTTTATATTCACGGATTTCATGTTCGGAGCCTGCTCCTTCTACAACAATAATATCTTGTCATGCTGCTTTTTTAAATTCACCGATGACTTCCCAGACACAACTGAATTACTCTGGGTGCAGGTGGTAATTTTAGTTCGGTAAAATGCAGATCACTTCACCTACACCAAATAAAAAGCAACTCAAAAAGCCAAAACAAAATACTTAAGACATATTAACTCAGAAGTCAACAGAAGATGACTCCACCACACTCCACCAGCCCTTTTCTCTGTCATCCTCTGAGAGGGACAGCTTTGTAAGTAAACTCTTAGTCAGAAAGAGACACAAGTGCTTCACAAAACAGTATTACAAAAGCCATATTACAAAACCTCCCAAAAACCAGGGAGGGGAGTAAGGCCCAGTCCACAGGCAGGAGGGGTACCATGACTTCACTTATTCTGAGAGATTATTGTAAACCCTTCTTAATTAGAATTAGCAGGCTAAAGCCCTATTTAATAAAATCAGAGTTTATATTTGGTTCTCTACCTCATAAAAAGGGTATTGGAAGAAGTTCTTTCCATCTGTGTAGGATCAAAATGGAGTTGCAACTTCTGTTCCCAAGGGCTGAGAGCACACCAGCTATCCAGGTGTTTTGCGCACAGAATTGGCTTCAGCAGTTGAGTTTTTCCTTAAAATTGAGGACAACCCATCAGGATGCAGAAGCCCATGACAAAGACTTCTGCCATTGCCAGAAGAATCACCGAAGGCGTCCTCAACCATTACTTCAGTATCATCAGAGGAGACTTTACCCAGTCCTGAGATCCGCGATTTCCCATGGTCACTTCAAGCCAACAAATGCCAGCCATCAGAAGAGCAGCCTTATGATCGCCTTCCTCCTTCCTCCCCATATTCTCTTCATCACCAGGACCCCCTTCTTACCCTGTCTCACCTGAGCGTTAACAGTTTTTGTCTGTTGATTCTTCAGCCGAATCAGGTGCCCAGCAGATTTACTGCTTCCTACACTAACATGGGCACAAAGGACTGCTCTTTGTCTGCCAACCTCTGTAGGGCGGCTTGAAGACATCTTGAGGCTGCAGCTTTTGGAAAATCAGGTCAAGGAGATCAAAACTTCCAGCGAGCCAAGCTTGTATCACTGGTGCTGGTATCTTCAATGGAAAAAATAAACCCCACACCAAAACCCAAACTGTTTTGTAGCCTCCGAGGTCTGCAGTCAAGAGCAAGTGTCTCCAAGTGACTCGATGTGTTTAGTATCTGCCCTCTTTCTACTATCCTTCCATAATAAGAAAAAAACCCAAACTCCAGGGGCCCCACAGCCTCCCATCCACCATCACCAGCTGGATAAGAAGGTAGATGCCCACTCACAGCCTGCACTGCAGGACAGCTGCACTGTCCCCTCGCAGCAGGGTTGGCCATCACCAAGGCGAAGAAGTTACAACCAAAATCCAGAATCTCTGTGGCTACTGGGGAGTCCGGTGCAGCTACTGGCCATTTTGGTTAAAGCCTGCCATAGAGGTTGCTTGCTAGCGAGGTTGTGCTGCTCTGAAGCTAAATGAAGCATCACAACTCATCAAGCTCTGACGGCCCGACTGCGCAAAACCCAACAGACACGGAGACAAATGCCCAATCCACCAGCAGACAGCCAGGAGACCTCACTCTACCAGACCTCTTCTGCTTACGACACAGCTGCCGTGTCTCAAGCAGCAAACAAATGCAAGGGATGATTACAAGCTGCTGAAGAGTAATTTTAATTATCTCCTAGTAATCTATTAGCAGTACATTAGGACAGCTGAACAACATCCTTTCCTTTCAGGGCCACCTGGAGTCCTACTGGTTCAAGAAAAGCTCAGACAACACAGACCAGACTTCTTGTCCCAAGCTTCAAACCAAACAGATGCTTGTTTGCCTAAGGCAGAAAACTATTATCTGCCCACCTTAAATATTAGCTAGAAAGTACGCTGACCTTTACAGTTGCCATGACAGCTATGTATTGCGAGTTAGGTCATATGCCATGACGGGGGCAGTTGCTAGAAATACTTTAATATCATCAGTATGTCAGATGCCTACTGCAGTTCTTCCACTTTGCTCGGCACACAGGAGCTTGTCATCGCACGACAAGCTGCCTTGGCCATCGACTGCGTTTTAAATCCAGGAAACGTAGCAGAGCGGTTCAGATGTCCACAACGCCATCCTAACACCAGCTCCGTGTAATCCTCAGAGGGTCACCGCTGCAGTGCTCCTCCCAACCTTGAATCTCGCAGAGTGGAGATGTTCAGCAAGAACAGCAGCAACATTTTGGTGACGAGGCAGTTCGGCATCATTATCCCCCAACACAAGACATCACCTCACTTTTCCTCCCTCCACAGTCATTTAACTCCTCCAAAGAGGCACGGAGTTCAACGGGAGCCCTCAGTAAAATGCTGCTGTTGCAATTTAAGAGCAGCTTTTATTCAAATCAAACTTTTCACGGAAAACATGAATGCTCCAGCAGGAAGCACGTCTGTCGGCCACATTTCCTTCACTCCCAAGACTGCATCTTCAGAAGCACGTTACTGCTGGGGGACTGCATCTCACCCCGAGGGGGGGAAGCCCAGGTTCCTCCACACTGGAGGAGCCTCAGCAGAAGTGATGGCAAGTTGTGCCTAAATCAAATCCCAAGGCCATGAGAATTCACCTTTTTACAGAAAGCCTGCCAGGATGAAGAGACTGGGATAACGATTTAAGAGCACAGCCTGTTAACCTTAACAGAATGACTCTTTACAGGGGGTCATACAGGTTTCTTCTTTGTGCCTCATTTGTCCAACTATGCAAAGCAGGATATTCTGTGCCTTCCCCCCCCCCCCCCCCCAATTTCTATTATTAGCTAGGAATATTGCTTAAGAAACTGAGCTGAGAACCAGCAGAGGACTTAAGTACATGCTCTCAATGGCATAAATTATCTTTTCATTTTCCTAAATTCAGTATTACACAAGATGACTTTCTGAAGAGTGGCTGAAGTCCTACGGTTACTGCTTACAGGTGGAAAAACAACAACATTGCACAATTTCACAGTTAGACAGGGTCACCTTTGTAAGAAGCCATGCAAACACGAATTAAGATACTACGTGCAGTTAGATACCTATTCAGCATTGTGTGCAACATCAGGAGAGCCAGTGAAACAACTTCCCTGACACAGAAAAAACATTAATCCCCAAAAGAAGTGCTATCCAGTCCACAACGAGTCTTGCTTTCCATCTTCATTCTTTAAGGTCAGATTTGCAACAGGCTAGGAGGAACGAAGAGGAAGCAGCATGCCAGATGACGACATTGAAGTGTAAGCACTCAAAAATCTGGACTGCAGAGAGACAGTTGAATATGCAGTATTAGTTTTTATACCCAGTATGTGTAGCAAACAAGAAAAAAGCATAGCATCACATAAAAGACGACGGCAGAGCAAACAGTTTAGACTGCATTAGAAGCTACAATGGATACTTGCCAAATCTAGCTTGGCTGAGTGTAGCTAGCCATCCCCGAGTTGAGGGTGGTGGAGGTGGGATTGCACTTCTTTTTATTTACAAGGTCGAGGGGATTTTGTCCAAACAACCATGCTCCGCACGTGACCTCAGAAGAGCCTGAACCCTTATCATCAGCGCTGCCGTACAGACCTCCACGCGTACAGACCTCCACGGAGTAACTAAACCAGCTACATCGGCTGGCAGCAGCAGACAGCGGGTTTCCAAAGCAGAGGACATTGACGGCCATCTCCTACCACTCCAAGTCAGCAGGAAGCTTCCTGGCTGGTGACAACCCAAAGGAGGGGAGAGGATGCTGGGGTCAGGCCAAGACAAACCAAGTATGGTTGCAGGGGGTTGCTTAGAAACCTTTGGAAACTACGCTGAAAATTCAGGTTTTGATAAAGAACATCACAGTAAAACAAGTGGAAGTTTTGCTTTAAATCAGGCTTTCCCAGAGCCAAGTACACTGTCACCCCTGTCTTCCCGTTCCCCTCTGCTCCTGCTGCTTTGCAGGTCACCTTTGGGCCTGAATGCTTCAAGGTTTTCACAAGTTCAGCCAGCAAGCAGGCAGCTGGGTACCTGCCTACAGCGGTAAGTCTTTCTAGATGGTCAAAATCACCCAGCAGAATAATATTTCAATAAAAGATGGTTATACATGGAAGGTACATGCTGAAAAGAAAAAGAATGAAGTTACTGTAGCACGGTGCAGCCCTGGCATCTAATCAGGGAGACAGATGAAGGCAGCAATCTGTCTCCTTAAGATATGCACATTTTATTTTTTTTTATTGCTGCATAACTGTGTCTGAAGATGCTCATAAAATGGCTGCAGCAGGAGGGGGCTGCACCAGGCGCATCCCTCTGCAATCACGAGGGAAGCAATGAGAAATTTCATCGTTAGCAGTGTTTAATTGCCAGTAGACAGAACACTCCTTAACATCCATTATTAACTTTGCAACATACCTGTGGACCAGGATCATAAACCAGGGTTTGCTTCAGAGCTTAAAATCCTGCTGCAGCTGTCATTGAGGGTAAGCTCAGTAAGTCACCTAAAGATTTACGCACAGATCTGTCACTGTGCATGGTTTGTGTGCTCCCCGCAACACAGTCGACCATGCGGGATCACATGCCCGAGCCCATTTTAGCCCACCCCAAACAATCCTTCCTGTTACCTTCTACACCAGACTGTTCCTCTTGGCTTGCAGTTGCACTAGAGACTCTCCAAAAATAAATCGTATAGAATCATTAAGGTTGGAAGAGACCTCTAAGATCATCGAGTCCAACCGTCGACCCAACACCACCATGCCCACTAAACCATGTCCCTAAACGCCTCATCTACACGTCTTTTAAATACCTCCAGGGATGGGGACT
The DNA here is from genome assembly GCF_965638725.1 of Aptenodytes patagonicus. NCBI lineage: Eukaryota > Metazoa > Chordata > Aves > Sphenisciformes > Spheniscidae > Aptenodytes > Aptenodytes patagonicus. Next base: position 133,222 of record NW_027472085.1, read on the forward strand.
CCACCACTTCCCTGGGCAGCCTGGTCCAATGTTTAACCACTCTTTCGGTAAAGACATTTTTCCTCACATCCAATCTAAACCTCCCCTGGCGCAACTTAAGGCTGTTTCCCCTCGTCCTATCGCTAGTTACTTGGGAGAAGAGACCGACCCCACCTCACTACAACCTCCTTTCAGGTGGTTGTAGAGAGCGATGAGGTCTCCCCTCAGCCTCCTCTTCTCCAGGCTGAACAACCCCAGTTCCCTCAGCCGCTCCTCATCAGACTTGTTCTCCAGACCCTTCACCAGCCTCGTTGCCCTTCTCTGGACACGCTCCAGCACCTCAACGTCCTTCTTGTAGTGAGGGGCCCAAAACTGAACACAGTATTCGAGGTGCGGCCTCACCAGGGCCGAGTACAGGGGCACGATCACTGCCCTACTCCTGCTGGCCACACTATTTCTCATACAGGCCAGGATGCCATTGGCCTTCTTGGCCGCCTGGGCACACTGCCGGCTCATGTTCAGCCGGCTGTCGACCAACACCCCCAGGTCCTTTTCCTCCAGGCAGCTTTCCAGCCATTCTTCCCCAAGCCTGTAGCGCTGCATGGGGTTGTTGTGGCTGAAGTGCAGGACCCGGCACTTGGCCTTGTTGAATCTCATACAGTTAAGAGATTGGTAGCAGGGCAAAACAACGCTGCCCATCAACATACCAGAAGCAAATGCGTAACTCGCCTTCAGGTTCAGTGCAAGAACCCAGGTTAAATTCCTCCCATCTTCAAGGCTCAAAGCAACTCCACATCAGCCTACACCAGTCTTCGTTCCCTACCACATCAAAAACCTGTCTCCTCCTACTCCATACTATTTATCTGGGTTTCCCAGCTAGCCCACCGGCTACCCTGCACACACCATGTTCCCATCTCCACCACACGGAGCCATGCCTTCCCCATATTAAAACTCAATTACAAGGAGCCGGATTCCCCAAGTCTGCTCCATCCTCCTCCCTCCCTCAGAACACCTCTCAAATGGTAAGTTCCTCCACGGAGGGATTATGGTAGTATTTTTCCTCAAGGCAAACGGGATGGACATCCATGGACAGGAGTCACTTGCAACCATTCTAATAGCTAGGGAAACAGACATTCAGCAATGACTTTTGCATGTGTAACTGTCAAAAAAATAACTGTGGATGTCAATAGCAGAGCAGCAGTGAAAAGCTCAGGTTTTTAACAGATCTGGAAATCTCCACCTTCCACCCTACCACTAAGATGCACATACAGACTCGCAGCTAAGAGAGAGCCTTCAAAATCACCACTTTGAAGGCACCCCACCCAGCAGGGACAGAGCCCCAAACCACCCTCCCAAGAGGCTCAGCACTCTCGAGGAAGCAAGCTTACAGCAATCAAGGCTTTTATCATTTCATCACAATTTGACACAACCGAGAGCCATTTTACTGTGGCTCGAATGAAGATTGGAGGACATTCTTTGCATAGCTTGTGTTTTCACCATGTTTTTCTAAATCCCACACCCTGGATTTTCATTTCAGCCTCTCGTTAATGCATGGCTACAGCTCACAGTGGTCAAACAACTCCCCCCATCCACTAAAATAGCCAGAAATTAATGTCGTTTTTTTTACAGGGATTAGCTGCTAGCAGTAGTCTCTCAGCACGATGGTTAACTCCCATCAGGATACAGCAGAGCTACATCAACAGTACGCCACCTGAAAGATGCAGCAAGGTACCAGCAGTACAAAGAAGATGTAAATAAGCTTGCATATGCAAGCATCAAAGACTCCATGAGATCCTGAAGTGTGAAAACATCTTTTCCCTACAAGACACCGAAGGAATGGTAGCGTGACCAACGGGGGTGGGAGGACAGGAGAAGAGGGAAAAAAACCACCCCAAACCCAAAAAGACAAAAACCGTGACTGTAGCAGCAGCTCAACAGTTGGAGAAAAATCAAGGGAAGAGAACAGCAGGAACAGCAACTTGGGCACAAGGACAGCAGTCATGCCAAGAGCATCGGGAAATGCAATATTCAGGCACCTGCAGCGAGATGCAAGACAGCTCGTGCAGAGAATGACCAAAAAATGGTGGGAGGAGAAGCAAACCCACAAGGCTGTTCCCAGGGGAGCGGGACAGAGGCCCTCGTACTGCAAAATGAGAAGCAGCTTGATGAAGCCCCTCATCTGCAGATCGAGTTAGCACACCTCTGCAGTGCCACTGGACTCCAGCAGCTGCAGGAAAAGCAGCCAGAAGGGTTATTTTTTTTGGGGGGGGTTGTTTCTGCAGCTTTCTGCCAGAATACCAAGTCTCTCACCCCAGGGATGAAGGCCGTTGAGGGGTTTCTGCTAGAGCTGAGAAGGAGGACGCAAAAGGCATGAAAAAGCAAGAGAGTAGAAATGGAGCAGAAGAAAGAAGTGAGAAATAAAGGTAGGAGAGGGCAATCAGGAGTGCTTTTCCAGCAAGTCCCACACGGCTGCCCAGTACGTTTCTCAGACCTCCCTGGCCCGTTACGACTATGGGGACAGCCCAGCAAATCCTGGCTTAGCGGCTGCATATACACAACAGGCAGGAGCAGAAACAAAGGTTGAGTGGAACGCTGTACTTTAAAGCCTCAAAAGGGGTAAGATGAAGAGAGGGGAAAAAAAAACCCAAACCATAATAAGGCAGAGCAAAGTCTTCAGGGAGAAGGAGCCCAGCAACAGTAAAGAGTTTAAGAAAAATGCATCATTGGTGGTATTTGTAATGTCTGCTGCTGGAGCAAGGCTGAGCCAACTACCTGGAGAAAGATGTATGCCTAGGAGTGTAATCCTGCACAGCGGCCAGATACGACAGTTTATTCATCAGGGTTTTTCCACTCAACACTGACATTCAAGATGACGGTCCGGTTCCACAGCACTATAGGTAGCAAAACCATGTCATGATAGATCTGCCAAAGCGGGAAGTTACCAAGGGTTAAGAAAGACTCAAAAACCTCCCAAGAAAAGAGGATATCAAACCAGCAGGCTTGGGTCTAGTAATCTGCTGGGCTTTTTTTACACCAGAGGTAGATACAGACTGAACTTGAAGCACTTACAACCTTGAGAGCTTTACTGCAGTCGATCGTGTCAAAATATGACAACGAAGCTGCAGGCAAGTTAACGGGGTGAGAATGGGGACTGAGGGAATCACGGTAGAGTAGTTGACACACCATGTGCTTCAAGTTCGACTCGCTCTGCACAAGACAGACGAGAGTCCCCATGTGTTGCTAAGCACGCACATTTGCATGAGTACTCACCATGGAGTACTGACCTGCCAGACCCTCAGTCTAGCTTGCCATCCCCTTAAGTGCTTTTTAGGGCTGTATCCCAACAGACACGAGCAGGTCTATGCTATAGAAACACGCGGGCTAGAATCCAGCATTAAAGTCACAGCCCTACACACACAAAAGCTAGCTATGAAGGAGCCTACAGCTCAACAAGAAAAGGCTAAAACTCAGGTTAGTAGAGACTGTGTGGATAGATAGAGGGTCAAAGGAGTTTTAACCCTTCTCCCAGTTGAAAACACGTCTAGGTCTGCTGTTCCAGCAAGGCAGCCTGGTACCTGAGCACTTTGGAAAGGGTGGATCTGCTGATCAAGTGCAGCACCCACAGACCAGGCGGCTAAAACGCGCCAGAGACCCAGTGAGTCTCCAGCTTTGTGAACGTGCAGATGAGTAACACATATACAAACACTTCCAGATGTGTCCAGGAAATCCTGAGACCTAAAAACATAGCCCAACCGTCATGGGACACAGGGGCATTTTTTATGTCAAGGCTTTACCCGCTCCTGGGCAACGGAAAAAAAAAGAAAAAAAAAGAGATCCCAGTGTTGTAACCTCAGAAAGGTTACAGAAAGGTAACAGAAAGGCATGAGATACGTAAGACTAGTTGCACTTACAAACACATCCCCATCCCCGGCCATCCAGTCTTCATCTGAACTCGTTGAGATGTCAAGTCACTAGAAGAATATTGGTCTGGTCAGAAGCCCGTCTAGCCTGGCACCCGACCGCCAAAAGCAGATGTCTACACACTAGTAAGACTAGCGCAAGCATATAGCAATTCTTTAACATATCAGTACCACACTAACGCAACAGGAAAAACCACGGATAGGACAACGTTTACAGTACATGAACAGTAAAGGAAAGGAGGAAGAACGGCTGACTGGCTAAGGTAGACACGGTAAAATAAGATTTGGTCTTATACCATTTAATAGTAGGTGCCCTGGAAGTCATCACATTGCTGTCAGTATGATTAATTGCTATTTATTCAGTGCCAGAGCAGGTAACGATTGCTGTGCTGGCAAGTAGGAAAGCCAAGCGAAGAGGAGTTGTGCGGGGGGGAGGAATACTCTGGAGCCAGCAGAGCTGAGGAGCTGACTCAAAACTTTGGGATTTGTGGTTAAAGTTCCAGACTGGAAGCTAGACTGCAAGAGAGACTGCTGTGGGATAACCAAGCTGTAAAGCAAGGCTAGTCATTGAAATACCTGCAGTACTAGTCAAGTCAGGAACTTCATTTTGCATAAGGCATATTTAAATAGATATTTTTAAGTCTTGAGGACTCAAAGCAGATTTTTAAGCTAGGCTACCGCACTATTTTAAGATGGGTGCTCATAAAGAGGATCCATTAAATAGAACATTTTTAGCAGTTCAGGTGATGAGTGATGAGCTACTCTACAGCAAAGCCACCGATCACCTTCCTAGTACAGAGCCCACTTCCCTTGCCCCCACTCTATTTAAAAATGGAATTATTCCCTACCCAAAAGCCAGTAGCTTGATTTTAAGGCAAAGTTATTCCAGGCCCATTTTCCCAGGCCTTCTCAAACTCTAACGCCCCAAAACAAATGCTCAAAGATGCAGAAGGCCAAGCTCCACCACTCCGGAGAACAAAACAGGAAGGAAGCTGCTATTGAACTGGAAAAGTTTCAGCCAGCCCACCCATCACCCACATCTTTGATGATCTGGAACTCTGGACTAGAGAAATAGGGAAGTTATTGTTATGAAAGTGATTAATTTTCTATATTGTCATTTTTGGAATGACGGTATTGAAAACTGTTACCTGTTACAGCAATTTTGGTATAACACGGCCAAGGACTGCTAGCAATTAGGATCTGTTTTTATTACGTAGGACTGACAAATGACCCAAGTCTCAACTCCCACATATTATACGTTGGTGAGAAAGAAAGGACTACAGGCTACCAAACCCTTCTTCTGAACCTGCTACCTTTTTATTCAAACCTTCCTAGTTCTTTGTAAGAGTCCTCAGCAATTCACAGCATCCTCCTCTTCCAATAATAGGTGCCTAGAACAAAGAACCAGAAAGGCTTGGTTATGAGAGCGATGCCTTACGTGAGCAAATCAGACTTCTGTCCCTGTGGGAGAGCAAAAATTTCTCTTCTATCCATGTCATCCTCGCAACAGAGATGGCCAGGGAAAATAGGGCAGAGGAAATGAAGGGATCCCTTTGAAAGGCCACAGAAAACCAGGTAACCAGGTTAAAAGGATGCTATGTAATGGAATTTTTCAGAATGACAAGAGACTTCGGACAGAATGGCTACATTGAACATGATCATCGGTGCAGCGGTGATTCAAGCTGAATGGTACTACGCAGCGCCTGAGTCACAGGGACTCTCCATGGAAAGGCTCTTAACCTGCCGCACCACCGCGGCGATTCAAAGAGCCCAACAAGCTTCCTGCGGTTAAACAAAGTCGCAGCACTTTGCTGACAGAAAGCCTGTGTGCACGCAGCCGCAGCGCAGCTTTTACGGAGAAGCTACTTAAACCAGCAGCTATTGTGTGCCCAAGCCTTACGGTAAAGCCTTTAATCCAGTAATACCACCCTAAAAAGAGTTTGGGAGCTTGCTTTAAAATGACAGAGCCAAGCAGGTCCCTTGAACCCGAACAGCAAGACAGGAAGATAAGGCATGGTCTGCAGAATCAGCCAGACCTGCAATTTGCTCGCTGATTAGATCCCTTGAGCAGAGCACTGCAGCAGGAAAATTAGTCAAATCATCACCCAGACGCTACTTAGCGACTTGAAAGAAACACTGGCTGTTCATTGCCTTTCAGGATAAGCAATCTTACTGCAATGTTTTCTGGAGCTTGAGGGACGACAGTTGTTATTTAGGCATGAACAACACGTCGTCGTCTTCAGAACTTGCTTTGCCCGTCTTGTGCAGTACGGGTTTCGGACGATGCTCGCAACTCACAATATCAAAGTGCTCTTTGCATACACCTCTCACACACTTCAGCGGAAACATTTACCACCAGAAACGATCGGGACTTCCAAAGTCTGAACTGCTCTGGATGTTCTCCAAGCCAGTAAAGCAGGTTTACGTAAGTCTCTATGGAGAAGGTCTGTAGTCAGCTTGCATCGGCTACGCAAAGGCCACGGTTTCGGTTCCGAGATGTTTGAGAGGAAGTTTATCTAATGCGGAGGCAATCAAAGAATGTACTGCTTAGAAAAACAATAAAATGAAAAAATAGGTGCTGCTAGCCAACAGTGAAAAGCAAAGTGAATAACTCTGTAGATCTAAAAGGCTATTCTGGAAAAAATCCAGCAAAAAAAAAAAACCCCTTTGAAGTCATGACACACTCAGAAGTCCCTACTGCTCTGCTGTATTTTCATTCAAGCCTTGTACCACCGGAGCCTCCAGAGCAGTTCCTCAGCTCCTTTTATTGACTTGTTTCTCAACACCCAGAAGAGCAGATCACCACAAATGGGACTACAAGTTAAACCGAGCATTCAGTTTGCAGTAAATCTCGTTATCTGCCCTCCGCCAGCAGCAGAAGCGTCAGCAGCATCAACAGCCTGACCGGCCACTAAGCACAGCTTCTTCAAAAGCGGCAGCAGCAGGAGACAATCATAGAATCACAGAATGGTTTGGGTTGGAAGGGACCTTAAAGATCATCTAAGTTCCAACCCCCCTGCAGTGAGCAGGGACACCTTCCACTAGATCAGGTGGCTCAAAGCCCCGTCCAACCTGACCTTGAACGTTTCCAGGGAGGGGGACTTCCACAACTTCTCTGAGCAACCTCTTCCAGTGTCTCACCATCCTCACAGTAAAGGATTTCTTCCTAACACCTAAGCTAAATCTACCTTCTTTCAGTTTAAAACCATTACCCCTCATCCTATCACTACAATCCCTGATAAAGAGTCCCAGAATCTGCAGGATCATAGAATCATTGAGGTTGGAAAAGATCTCTAAGATCATCGAGTCCAACCGTTGACCCAACACCACCACCCACTAAAACCATGTCCCTCAGCGCCTCATCTACTCGTCTTTTAAATACCTCCAGGGATGGGGACTCAACCACTTCCCTGGGCAGCCTGTTCCAATGTTTAACCACTCTTTCAGTAAAGAAACAGGAGAATTTGATGGTAAAGTTACATGCCAGGGGCCCTAAAAGTTGGTGAGGAGCCAGAAGCATCAGCACATCTGAAGGGAGATCTGCTCTTGATACGGCGGCACTGCTGCCCAAGACAGACCAATGTTCATCAATGAAGAGTCCTCCTGTTGGTTTAAGGGACCGGCTCTATGTTGGGGGATGAGACTTTCCTTTTGGGCTCATCGATACAGCGTGGATGTTGACAGCTATCAGGACGGGTGCCAGGCAGGATACTGCTCGGACCGCGGTCCAAGGGATGCACTTGTTACAGGTCACCCTCCAAGAGGCATCCTTCCAAAGTGAGCTCTGTCACCAGCTGATATCTACTGTCTTCCTACAAGGAGATGGACTCCCTGGCCTGATTTAGGGGAGAAATACCCCCTGAAGACACATTTAAGCGAGCAGAGTGCAGATGGTACAGGTATAAGAGGATATTTTGCCTCTCTGCAGCCTGCCCTGAACAGAACTTTTATGCCCCCCAGCACTGCTTAACATCACACGCGTGCCCTGAAAAAGGGGAAAATGGCATTTTACCTGCAATCCCAGAAGGGAAGGCAATGAAAGCTTCATTGCCAGGCAGTAACAGGCTACCAAGTGGCATCAGCTGCATTGGCCTTCAGAAGCTGGACCTCCCAGGCCCTGCACCTTTGCTAGACAACACCACAGACTGCTCTGTTGGTTCTTCACATTGAACATTTTGGCTGTGCCCTCTACCCCCACGGACTCTTTCAACATGGTCCAGTGTTTTGAGGGAAAGGAAAACTAGTCCCAACCCTCAACACCACCACAACTGAGATACCATAAACCCAAACACTTGTGCTGAAAAGAGTAGAAACTCATCAAGAACCAGGCAAGTCCCTGCTCACAAGTTGAGGCTAAGATTGCCGGATGGTGCGGCACTCCAAGCACACAGAAGAGCTCTGCCCAAAGACAGATACCCTGGCAGTCCTACCTCTACTGAACACGAGATTTCCAGTCCTGAGAAAAGACTACTTCAGCTGGCTGGGCAACCATTTTCAAAGGAATAATAGGAACTGCCAGACACGCTGAACACAGGTCGAGGGCGCTTTCTACACAGCTCTAAGCAATACCTTCACCGCACTCAGTACCACTGATCGCTTCACCCAACGTGCCCACTCTGCTCAATTCAGCCTTTCCGGACACTAATTGCTCAGAGCAACATCAGAACTGGAAGGAAGCTTGCCTGCCAATCTGAAAGTCAATGACCCGTGCTCTTAAAAGCCATGGTCACATGGCCTAAATTGTAGCTAAAAATGAGGCAAGATGATGAGTAGAGAAGAGGAAGAAAATTTCTTAAACATCGAGGGTTTTTTTTCCTAGCACATTTATAATTTATTGCTACTTAGGCTGATAAATGGCACTAGTACCGAGTGCCATATCCAGAGGCAAGTGCAAGACACATGTTTAGTGTAAAACGTGTTTGTTCCCCGATAATTGGGCAAGGCTAGAATTTGAGGTGGGGGGACAGGTAGACATCCACTGAGATGCATCCTAAAGCAGGGGCCCCAAAAAGATCCTGCCCATGCCTCCATTTTTCTCTCTGCACTTGAAACATGAAAAAATAAGTCCCACAGTGGCTTTAAATAGAAATAAAATTTACACACCATTAACAGCCAAAGCACGATGCGAGAGCAAATAAGCAACTCTACTATGGTCCAGCCATTACTCCAAGTGCACTCTGTATGTCCTCAGAAATTTATTTATAAAGCATTTTCTTTTTCCTCCCTCCTTGTACAATGGACACAGAGCATGACAGTTTTTAAATGACAAATCAATACAGAGAGCTCTAAAAACCAAATCATATTACAGCTGCATTAGAAATTTTCTTGGACTGTGGCTCATGAAGTATTGAATATTTTCAATTACTCTGCTTTCTCCTTCTCCAGCTGACATAAGAGTTCCCGAGTCGGATGTAAATATCTGCTCCAAACATTTTCACCCTATGGAGCAGTTTAAGGCTTTTTCTTCTTTTTAGCAGATAAAAGAAAATTTGCCAACAGTAAGCGAACCTAAACCAGTGGCTGCAGTAAGTGCATCACACAAAATTGGTAGACCGAGTTGGAAGAGTTTCCATTTAACAACATTTGTACTCCATTTATCTCCAGGAGCGTGAAGAAAAGGCATCCCTTTAGAAATCTACTTCAATAAAGTGGATTAAAGGGTTAGAAGCTACAACAGCAGTACAGCTAAACTGGACCTCCTTCCTCCAGTTTAAGAGCTGATCTGAGCTTAGGGAAGAGAAGAGTTTCTTGACACCATCAAGTAGCATGGCTTAGGAAGCCAAACTTGGGCTCACCTCCCCAGGACCCATAAAAGCACCAGTCAGAGGGTGCAGGTCAGACCCCACCACCAAAGCAATTCAAGCTGTATGTCATGATGCAAGCGTTTCCTCTTCCTCCAACCCACATCTCATGTTAGCAGTCACCTCAGCAAGCTGGACACCCACAAGCACGTCTTTCCTCTCCCTGGAAACCTACTAGGTTTCTAAGCTTTAGGTGCTGAAAAGTATGAGAAGAGATTTCAAAGTACCAATACACTGGATTTTTTTTTTTTTCTTTTAAATATATAGAGGCTCCTCAGAACCCTTCCCATCCCTTTTCTCATTTAAGGGATGCGCTTCAAGCTGCCCTGCCACCTCACCTCCCAGCCCCTAGAACAAAAGGAATGCTTGGAAGAAGATGGCTAGGAGATGAGATCCCACATACTCTGTCATTTCTATTTCTGTGTCCTGCCACGCTTGGATTTTAACTCAAGTTCTTTGTGTCTTTTGATCTTCTGTATCAAATGGATTACTGCATTAAGACTTCATTATCTTTCCTAGCCAAAAATACTCCAAGTATCTCAACAGCTCTGCTATGAAAGGCAGCATTTAGTCTTCTGGAGAAGAGACCTTCAAGGGAAGAAAGTAGCGTATAGCTTCAGCTACAAGCAACATCAGGAGAGCTTTGTTTTAGTCTTCCTCCCCCACTGATATCAATCAGGATCTACAACCAAGGCAGCAAGCGCAGAGCCCAACTCGTAATGAGTGCTACTTTGTCTGTTTAAGTTTTATTCATTCTGCCCTTGCAAGGGTGCAATCGCTGTAGGTTCGGTCTGATGGCTTTTCTAAAGCAACAGAGATACTTAACCTTCAAATAATTCCCTTCACCTTACAGCCCTTTATTTTTCCCCTCCTTGTTCATCCTTGCAAACCCTTCAGTCAATGCTGGGGAAAAAAAAAAAGCAATAAATTAGTGCTGCGCATCACTTCCAAGCGTTCAATACACAGATGTTGCTTAATACTGTCTTTAAAATAATACCCCCAAACCGCAGCATCCAGTTTTTAATCACTGAATACTAGCACTGGGGTTTTTGTGGTGGTTGGATACCATCGCTTTGTTGCTTTCTAAAAATCTCACTTCCAGCTTTGAACGCATATAAAACATTTCGAGGCAAAGCGTTAGTCTACAGTACAAACTTCCATTCATTGAGAAGGATCAGGAACATCTGCCTCTGTGCTGGGGCACCCTCAGACCATCTTTCGGTGCTTCAGTATGATCAGCCTGTCTTTGGCATCTCGCCCGTTAACGCACAGTTCACTTCTCTCTCAACGGTTCAGGATGAATGACAATACCTCTTCCCAACCTCAAGTTTTCCCTTTTGACCTTCTGATTCTGTGAAGCAGACAGAGCAGGAGCTACAAGATCCTCAAATACTAATGCCAACTGTATCAGTTAATAGCAGCTCAGAAGAGCGAGCGAGGGAAATGCCGAGAGCACAGCTACATCCAGCAAAATACCCGCCATGCAGCAAAGCGGAGATGAGCACAGAGGAGTAACCCTGGGCATTTCACCCCGAGAAACGGAGTGGAGTTGGCCACGTTATTTCCACTCCCTTGAGTAGAAAATTGCAACTGCACAGAAGGCCGGCTAGCAGCGATATCGATTTGTTAACCTCTACTACTCCCTGCTCAGACAGCTCTTCTTCATATGTGACATATGGAAACCTTCTAATATTCACCTGAAGTCTTCCACTGTCTTCGTTTTTGCTTATAAAGGATCATCCTTTCCATTATTTCCAAGCTCAGAGGACGTTATCTTTCATAAGATTGACTGCATGAGCAGATGCAAAGAGCATTTGCTAAGCAGTTTAAATGGCATTTTGTGCAAGTCAAATCACACCAAGTCACAGTTAACTCCAATCACCCAGTTACCCACGCCAGGCTTCAGCTGGAGCCTCTCTGCAGACCTCTGGGGCAGACAAAAATTATTTTTCAATAATTTTTCCTCCTACACCACCCCTGTTCACCCTTCTAGTTTTGACAGCACTCGTGCCAAGGTATATGCTGTTCTTGCTCCAGCAGTTTCTGCTGTGTATCTTACAGATGCAAAAAGGGGTATTATACATTTATGTTACTACAGCCAATATTTGCCTCTACTCCAAGAGACCCATACAAGATTCCTGTTTACAAAGTTTGTCTGGTCCGCTCTAGATCCTACCACTTGAGAGAGATCTCCAGGGTAGCAATTCTTAAGCTCATGTATTTCTGCGCTGCCTCACCAAATACCTTGAAGGCATTCCTAATCGCACGACTTTCCAGGACAGGAATGGCTAAAAAGAAAACCCAGAACAGACATCAACTCTCCCTATATTCTCCCTGAATTAAGTTTTGCTGGAATATTTTTTACGTTCCCTGCTTTCACTGTTGTACCCAAATGATTTCTCTCAGAGTTGCATTAAAGAGGTAAAGACAATGCATTAAACACAAGTATCATTTAGGAACCCAGCAGCCACTTGGGAACTGAAGTGCTGTCCATGTCCGCGTCGCAACCACTTCGAACTTCACTGTGTTTCCTCAGCCTGCACTCCACTTCATTCCTTATCACTATCAAAAAGCCTCCACGCTCCTCTCGCTGCACGCAACTTCGATGCGTAGCCTGGAGCATCCTCTCCCTCCTTCACATCCATTTTTCTTCTTGCTAGTTTATGTCCCTCTGCATTAACGCTACGGTTCTGCTGGTTTCCCCCCGCCTTTCTACTTTGCCAATCAATCCCGTCTTCCTGACACGCCACCTTGTCCCTATGACTTATCACCTATACAGGGCTTAAGTCATTTATTGCTCATTCCTTTTTTATCTTCTACTTGCTGACCCCTGTTCTTTGACAGACCTTTGCAGGTTTTTGTGGCCCTCTTGGACTTTGTGCCTTTCTATTCCCAGTCTAAGCACCTCTTAGGGATGTATTAGAAAGAAAATACGATTACACAACCCTGAAGTGGGTAGGTCACTCAGCAAGGATGCTGCTCCGGTCAAAACAGGTTTAAAATTTCAGGTGGCCTTACTAAGCTAAAACCAGTTAAGTTAAAAGGTAACATCAGAAAACTAGCTCAAACAGCCACGTTTTGCCTTAAAGGGTACTATGGACAGATGTTCTTAGAGTTTCATAGTCCAGGGAGTGCAGTTTTTAATTGATTGCCATTGATCACTGCAGTTAATTGGATCTTGTCTTCCAGCAGCCGATTCCTCGCCTTCCCGGCAAGAGGGTTCATTTCATAACATGGCTGGGATACTTAATAGTATGAAACAATATCTCTGGATATACTTTTGAATGCCGCGGACCAAGTTACCTCGTCCATAACTTCATTACAGCCGCCAGCTTGTGTCCACACTAGAGAGCTAATGAGGAAGGGAAGGTCTCCTTCTACCTCCTGGAGGGAGCCGTGCCTTTGCCTCCCACAAAGGCTGCCTTTGAAAAAACCAGGAGATAACCAGCCTTTGCATAGCTCCAGGATAAAGCTCTTCCAAGAGTCTACTCACAGAAGAGCATGGCAATTATATTTCAGCAAACTGTAGGATTAAAATATCACTTAGGGAATGGGGAAATAAAGGATACTTAGCAATATTTAAGATCCAAATATTTTAACCATTAGGAGATATTCACCTCAAAGATATTTACATTCACGTGCTCCCAACCCAGTCAAGATATGTACTAGAGCTTTGTTAAGAGGACACTAGGATCACCAGAGATGCTAGCCTTTTCTTTACGCCATCCTGCCGGAGTCCAGCCCCCTTAAAAGCTCTACCACCACTCACAAAACCCTTTGCAGCTACATAAAGTCATGGACCCAGAGCTGTAGTTGCTACATATCGATCTCCCAGGACCACAGAAGACGAAGACAGTGTCCGCTGTCAGGAGACAGGATACTGGGCTAGCAAACCTTTGCTCCAACTTGGTATAAAACAATCCTATTTCAGCTCCTTTCCCTCCTGAATTCATGCCTAAGCCCACACCTAGGGCATTACATCTCAGACGTTGCCCCCAAACAGATAAAGAGGTTTCATGCCAGTCCAAATTCCAAACTGAAATCAATCTCCAGCGTGGCTCAGTCCTGACACCGTACGATGTCGCCGGTCCCTCATACCTACCGTCCCATGGAGAGGTGTGGAGATCTGCAGCTAAAAAGCAGGGCAGCTGATACTACCCAAAACCCCCACTTTATTCCCCATTTCAGGGGGGGGCAGGGACTGTGCTCCATCGAGGGCAGGTGGCTGGCCTTCAGGGTACCAAACTTCAGGGTTTTAAGGCCTCCGTGATGCAATCCTGCAACAGCACAAATCCCACCTGAGGCAGTTTTATTTTTCAGGGTTTAGCCACGATATACTGCAATCGGAGCAAGCTGTGTACCGTAATCATATAAATGCACTGGAGGAGCACGCTGACATACCTGGGAGACATTAATTTCAGTTTTGGTATCTTAACATGGTATTAATACCTCTTCTAGTAATTTTAATCAACAGATTATCAGAAAACTTCTAGCCTTTCAAATCTCTGGCTAAAAATCATTTGATCTCTATTTGTAAAACCATCAGCGCAGTGAGACTGAACTAGAACTTACCCCAAATATTCTTAATTTCGGTGCCCCGTCCTCGAGATGAACACACACAAGTCTCTCATCGCTTTGGGCTAAACCCTGTGCCTGTATTCAGAGCTGTAGGTCAGCACTTTGAGCGCTGACTTTAAGTTGTCCATATATTGAAGAATCAAGAAAAAAAAAAAACAAACAAACCCCAAACTCTAGAGCTAAGACAGCATTTTGTTAAAAAAAGATTCTGCTGCTAGGCAAGATCCCAGTAGCCACGTGAAATTGAGTTGAATGACTGGAGACAAGATGAAAGTAGTTCCGTGACAGCCGCTTTCGTGCCACGCAGACACTAAAGCCAAAGGCTCACCTTGGGATGGGAGCTGACAACGCCGAGATAATCCTGAGGGTTAAATGATTTCTACTATACAGGATAGTCTGAAATGCATTACGAAAAGAGAAGGCAAGCACTCGTATCACAGCTACGTGGGTGGACGGAGATACATGAGTCATTGATAACCTTTAATTACTTCAATGTGCAGATTTGCAGCCTTCTCCAGTAGCCTCTGTAAGGTCCCTTTTCCAAGCTCACAAGTTCTCCAGAAGGAAACCAACTCCAGGACATCTGTTCATGGCACTAGCATATTAAATACACCGCTCTAGCCTCAATTTGGATATTTTGCACCTTTCATCTCTGTGAAAGGGAGCAAAGAAGGGAATCAGAATTCAAGTCTCAGCAGTGGGATCTGAAACAGAGAGGGACGACTCTTAAGCTCAGTCTATTCAGCTTTGAAACTCGCTTGTAACATCTGAGCCCAGGGTGCCAAAATGAAGTATTTTTGTTTCGGTTTGGACTGTACGGGCAGCTATGCATGATGTTTGCAGTTCTCCACGCTACTGCAAAGCAAGCACGCGTCCGTTCTGAAGGCTCGCCTTGTCATCAGCCACCGGTAGGGTGCTTTGAAGCATGCGGTTATACTATGAGACACAGGACTTATCTGTAGTGCCCAAGTAGACTTGCTTTGTATGTAGGTATTCCTGCAAAATCATACCCCCAAAAGGTTGCTTTCTCCCTATTTAGAAGTCTTAATGAAAGATATTTGCACTGCACAGGGGGAAAATTTATACAGTGTTATCTGCAAGTGTGTTTTTAGCCACATTATCCGTGTGCTCTAAGCGCAGATGGAGAGACATATGCCAGGAGTATCCAAAAGCACATATACAGATTATTATATTTTCCCTATTGCTAAAAGGATAGGCACCTCAAGACTCAAATGGCTGCAGACCCCTCCATTTAGTTGTAAGATTCACTAAAGTAACATGCTCGAGGAACAGCCAAATAACGCCCGCAGTGGTGCACGGGCAAGAGCTGATGGAAAGCTCGTCCATGTTCAGGCAAGATCAAGCAAGACTGTTTATGACAGCGCAGCATCCCAAATGGAGAGCCACTGCCCACAAACTCCAGCCACATTTTTCTTCGTGTTTTTGGAGCACTACCTCTAACCATCTTTGATCCACTTCTGGAGCAACTTTCAACAGATTCCTGTTTAACAGACAGGAGCGTTCGCAAGTACGCCTGTCAGCACTGGCCACGTGAAATGAGGCAGCCACGGTGAGATGAACACAACCTGTGGCTTACGGGACTGGATCAGATGCTTCCTACGTAGAGAAGCATCAGACAACAGAGGGTTCTGCTGCCAAACCTGTTCCTCCTGCACATCAAGCTTGGTTTCTACCAAGGGTTTGTATTAGTCTCCTGTTTGGAGCGTCATCTTTGCAGAAGACAACCTGGGGGATTGTGGAGATGACAAAACAAGCCCTGGTTTATAGTCTTCTCCACACAAGCCCTCCTCAACCTCATTCTGTGCTCTACTTGAAGTAGTGAAGTCCGGCCTGGGAACAAGGTTGACCGTTTTCATCCTCCGGTACAAGACCCTACTTTTTGACACTGTTAAGACGATTCATAGAAAAGCAGCTTTTCTTAGGAGTCTTGCCTCAGCTTGGAAGCCCATCCCATGGTAGTGAAAAGGAGCGGTGGAGAACATCAGCACTAGAAGCAGAGGTGATGCAGAGGTGCAGGGATTTGCCAAGAAATCATTTATTCTTAAGAAAAAGCTACAACTATCAAGTTGTTGAATTTCTAGAACAGATTTTGAGTAAGGCAGGCATTGTACCTTCTCAATCCAGGCGGCTTTAAAGCCCTGATCAATACATTCAGAGCAAGTCTCTGCTTCTTACAGAGCCTATTCCCGCTTCTATTTGTAATGAAAAGCCCTGTCCACGCACCTTCTCCCTTCCAGCTGAAGAAGAAAGGCGCATTGCTCAGGCAAGCTCAAGTTTGACGGAAGAAGAACTACTGCAGAGGCATTTGTCATGGTTTGAAGTTCTAGGCACATTACTTACCTTGAACGAAAACCTAGAGAACTTCCTACTAAAGAAAAAAAGTCCAAAACAGAAAATGTGCTAAGGTGTTCTCTAAACCACTGTTTGTTTGTTGGTTGTTTTTTTTTTTGGGGGGGGGGGGGGGGGGGGGGGGGCATATTTTTAAGCACATGCTCCACCTACTTCCACACATTCGATCCACTGCACTGAACAGTCACACTACGATATAGATTCCTCAAGGTGACATTAAGGAGACATTAGATATGCAGAACTAGAAGGGGAAAAAAAAGAAAGGGCTTCTGAATGAAAGCGGTGTTGATGTATTCATTTGCAATTTTTCCTTACAGCCTTATAGCAGTGCTGTCGGGAGCTCTGACAGATTCAACAGCATCCCTTGAAAACGGCACAGAAGGTGGAATTAGGGAACCGAATGCTCTCTGCAGCCTTGGGTGGGGCAGGGGGGTGTAGTGAAAGTCCTTTTAACCTGAGCTGCTTGTACGCTTTTGCTACCCCACCGCTCAATTTCATCAAGCCGCGCTCAATTAGGGACACACTCATCATGATGCAAGCTACTCTGGTCCTGGCATCATCCACACAAGAGACTGCAAGTCAGCAGTGCGAGACCTCCACCCCAGCTGAGCCTCCTGCCACCCAGCAAGCAGAGTTTCTCATCCACGCACGGCAGAGCCTGCGTCAGGAAGCTCCGCCAAGGTCCAGCACCTCACTGGCAGTGCTGCGCGACTTCTGCACCAGAGCTGGATTATCGTCACGGCAGCTCGGAACGCAAGGAGAGCAAATGTCTGCCTGCAGCCTTCTCCAGAGACACACCTTTGGTGGCCATGGCTCAGCCAGTCCCAGTGCATAGCTGGGATGGAGATCCTTCTAAATTGCAGCCTTTCGATACTTAAAGGGGGCTTCTAAAAAAGATGGGGACAGACTTTAATTGGGCCTGTAGTGATAGGACAAGGGGGAATGGTTTTAAACTAAAAGAGGAGATATTCAGACTACAAGGAAGAAATTTTTTTATGCTGAGGGTGGTGAAACACTGGCCCAGGTTGCCCAGAGAGGTGGTGGATGCCCCATCCCTGGAAACATTCAAGGTCGGGTTGGACGGGGCTCTGAGCAACCTGATCTAGTTGAAGATGTCCCTGCTCATTGCAGGGGGGGGTTGGACTAGGTGACCTTTAAAGATGACCTTTAAAGGTTCCTTCCAACCCAAACCATTCGATGATTCTAAATGGCAAGTCTCAATGCATAACTCTGGATGGAGATACTTCTAAATGGCAAGTCCTGCCTAGTGCAAGGAAGCAAAGAAGCACCTTCCTGCTCTCTCCAAGGCCAGGCAGAGGGGAAAACACCGAGCTCTAACAATCCCAGCGCTTTGATATTAATCCTAGATGCAGACTAGCAAACTGAGATATGCCTGTTCTTATTTCCCAGAGCAGGCCTTGGGCAGAGGTCAAAAAGTTGAAGGGAAGGTTTCTTAGGAACTGGTGAGGTAGAGGAAGCGTCGCCTTTCAAATAAGCATTGAGATGCCTTTCTCCTTCATGGCAATGTAAGAAACCCAGCGGGGATGTTGCAAAGAGGATAGGTTTCAAATCACTGAGACCTCAGTCTCCTTCCCACCTTGGAAAGGAAAACTGCATTAAAAAGAAAGCTTACCGTGTGAACGGCTCCTTTAGGTGTTCAGCTGCCAGCACTGCGGATGTCCTCGAGAGACAACCACCAGAAGCCCGAGGTAGCTATCGTGACTTGAGCAACCTCTTGTTCTCTTCCCCACGCTCCCTTTTGGCAATACCCACAGCAGCGCAGGCTGCCAGGGACCGTGGGGAGCCAACCTGCTCCCTTCTCCGTACAGCAACTGGATTTAACTCCAGCGAGGGCTGAAAGATGATCTCAACTCCAAAAAAACCAACCAAACCCCAAGCAGCAAGTAGCAGAGGTCACGCTTAGTCAAGCAGATGCAAAGCAGAGAATCAGAGTCCAGCAGCTTCAGCAAACAACCTCCTCCGTGCTCATTTCACCCAAATCCCACTGCTTTTCTAAGAAGTGGAAGAAAAGCACACGCCTCGCCGAGAGCCTGCTGATCTGGTCAGAGATGCGTGCACACAAATCCCTCAACTCCTCTGCTCCAAACAGTGATTTTTCTGCCTGGTGGTTTGGTTCCCCCCCTAATTCTTCCCAAATGTTCCTGACCACATTAAATGTTGCCAGAGTAAGAGGCGTTTGTGTTTTTGTTATATTATTTTTTTTTTTAAAACCTCAGCCACCGCAGTACACCAGGCACATGGAGAAGGCTCTACAGCATTTCTCCTGTCCCTGCCTTTGAGAGGACGTGGATTCACAGATGCACACGTCAGATTAAAGGGAGCAAAGAAGCTTATGAAGCAGAACAACAGCATCCAGAAGGCCAACTTCAGGTTGGCAACAGGATTCAGAAAGTACTTAAGAGACAGCTTAATTACTAATAAAACTGATGATACATCCGCATATCCTCCAAAGCCTTGCGTGCGTGCTCAGTGCGCTGCTTGACCAGCTTGAGATGCGTTCCTCAACATGAGTAATTTAACAGATGGACACCAAAAAAACCCCAAACCCCAGCATACCGAAAGGAAGCAAGACCGGCTCTTCAAGAAGCGGCGTTTTCCCTTTCAAGTCCGCATGTAACTCTGCATCTCAGCCTGCTGCCAGGGACAGTGTGTTGCTGTTTCATTTGTAGTCTTTTAAAGGATTTAGACTTCAAAAGGGGGACTATTTGTCTAAACACCCCAGACAGACCGTGGGTTGACTCTAGTAACCTGAATTCCACCGTTATTTAAACACACCCTATTGTCCATCCTTCTCTTCTATAAAGGAAACTGCCACGTTGCAGTCAATAAGCGATTGCACTTTCCCATCTAATGCAATGATCTCTCCCAACTGTGTGCGAAGTGCTCTCAGGCTTGCAAGAAGCGCTACAGAGAGATCAATAAAAATCATAATACTATAGCTTCAATTCGCAGAGTAACGTTTCTGGATGGTAAAAAGCTTGGGTTTCCAAACACGTTGCCCGTGGAAGTCATTTACATTCAAGCAGAGCGCAGAGCAGAGAGGGAAGATCAATAAAAATGCAACGAGGCAGACAGAGAAATGTCATCACCTCGGGAAGAGGCAGCCCAGAAAGCGCGTGCATCTGACAAGAGCACAAATGGACCAGGCACGTGCGTTTTCTGTAGGGGCCACACCATAAGGAAGGCACCTAGCCTCAATTCAGAGATTTTTCTAAACTCCTCGGCGGTAAAGAAGAAGGGGACTGCATGGTCAAAACCAGTCACGGCCCAGAGAGCCGAGATCCCAGACTCCGGTATTATTTTACTGCACGACTTTTGACACATCGAGGTCTCTTCTCTTCCCATCCGTAGAATGGGAACGGCATTCGGGTTGTTCAGCCTCGAGAAGAGAAGGCTCTGGAGAGACCTTATAGCGGCCTTCCAGTACTTAAAGGGGGCCTACGGGAAAGAGGGATGGGGAGGGACTCCCTATCACTACACTCCCTGATAAAAAGAGGGGTAATGGGTAAATAACTGAAAGAGGGTAGGTTTAGGTTAGATATTAGGAAGCAATTCTTTACTGTGAGGGTGGTGAGACACCGGACCAGGTTGCCCAGAGAGGTGGTGGATGCCCCATCCCTGGAAACGTTCAAGGTCGGGTTGGACGGGGCTCTGAGCAACCTGATCTAGTGGAAGACGTCCCTGCTCACTGCAGGGGGGGTTGGACTAGGTGACCTTTGAAGGTCCCTTCCAACCCAAACCATTCGATGATTCTATATACACAGATGCAGAATACGCCCATCGTACGGCGAGGTCAGAAATCCTAAGTTTCGGTATGCAACCGAATTTTTATCCAAAGTTTGCTGAGGTTTTTACTCTAATTTATAATCCCAGTCCCTATGCACAGCGCTATTATAAGAGAAGAGCAGCCTGCAAGCCACCTTTAGGCCAGGTATCGACTGATCCAGGGCTGGCTAAGTCACCGGTGGCCCTAACGCCAGCAAGTCCCCAGGCATCCTTCCTCTATTCCACATTCAAGGCCAGATATCGCTAATCCCCTGCTCCTTACACCCCTCCCTCCCTTCCAGCAAGGGACTTTCTTCCCAGTCAAACTGTGTTTTAAGAAGTCAGCACTAACGAGCAAACTTTAACCAGAAGTCATAAAGCTCTGCTCCATACCAGAAACATAACTTACAATCAACGTTCAATCCAGGAACAAAGCCTTCTAGGATCACGCTGTCTGTAAAATACAATAAGCAAAGCCTTCTCCCTCTGACAGTCTATTTCAGGCCTCACTTGCTGCAAGTTTTATGAGATGTTAATCAACAATCAAAAATTTCCACATCTTTCACTGCAGGAACAGTGGTTTCTGCTCTCTAAATTACACCACTGGGTTACTACACGTCACAGTTAATGAGCTCTCTCTGCCCCTTTCCAGCTCCTTCCCATTTATTGTTTAAAAATACTTCAACAATTTGAAAACAGTATTTTTTTTTTTTTTTCTTCATTTGAGAGCGCAGAGATGAGGATATCCAGTTGCCTGCCAACCAGCTGGGACAGTACCGAAAGTCAGAGCGATGTATTTGGCTCCCTAAAAAACTGGGCATCCATAAGGACTGCCTCTTGCAGAGCTGTTTGTGAGAATGCTTAAAGGGCAGGAGCAGCCCCAGCAGCAGGAGGAGGAAAATAAGTACAATCACCAGGTCTGTGAAGGCCAGAGAAACAGCGAGGGGTGCCGAATTTGAGAAACGAGGCACCTCCCATTGTAACATCACAATGTGGTTCTTTCACTGCTCACCAGGAGCCGGTAAACCGAGAAAACCAGCTTTGGGGGTTCCTGCGAGCAGTTTAAGGAGTAACGACTAATTCCAAGGGCACGGCGCAGATGCTATCTAGAGGGTGCTCCACTTCTTCCCCTCAGCACCTGGAGTACACTTATCCCCCGCTTGCTTCTTGGCAGCTGGAATTAAAAATAGCCAGCCTGGATTAGTTGCAAAGTGAAAAAAAAAAAAAAAGAAAAGTATTACAGCAGAAATGTTTATTTTTGAGACAGAGGAGGAAGAGGAAAGGTCGAGGTTCAATGCGTTATCTAGAGCATGTAAGGAAATAATCACTGAAGCAAAAATGCAGGAGGGAGAGCATGGCTGCTGAAGACAGGGACAAGAAATTATTTTTTAAAGGTACTGGAGGGAAGAGGTCATCGTAACATTTGTAATGATCTTAATCAGTAGCCAAAATGAAGTTCTCACTGATATTTATCGTCCGAGGCAAACACGTGCGAATAAGCATGCCATAAAAACGCTGCTGTACAGTGACAGTGGCTACAGTCAAGCCTAAAAATCCTACACCTGATGATTTACGATCCATCCCCCAGGGCCAGTCCCCTCCACGGCTCTGCCGCACCGTCGGGGAACTTGCAGCCCTACCGGATTATACATAAATCTTACTCCTGGAATCAGCCCAGTCCCTACAGACTTCTCGGTTGTATTTCGTGGTTTCATTTTGGTTTGTGGTTTTTTGTTTAAAGGTTGTTGGGTAGGGGTGTGTGTGTCCGTTTGTTTTAAGCCGTGTATATTCACAAGTTAGAGGTGAGCTTCGAAAACCTTCACCTTTCAGAAGAGGAACAACACACCGCAAGTCTTTGGTCTTAATATGAGTTGATTGCCAGAATGGTTTGAGGACTTGAGCCTTGCCTAAGGTCTCAAACCAAGATACCTACTCGTGAGACACGATGTCTGCTATCTAGATTATAGTTTACCTAGAAACTTACCCAGAAAAACTTGTCCTGGATCTTCAGCTTCACCAGCCTAAATGCAGATCGAGCAGTCAGAGCAGACTGACCCAGGAGAAATAACGGTCAGGTCAGTTGACCTGAACAAGGAGAAGCCACAACAGGACACTGCTGGAACAGGGATTTAGGAAGCTGCTCCTGTCTAAAGCAATTACTTTGTGGGGGGGAAGTTGTCTACCCCAACACGCTGCACATTTCTACAGCTCAAGACTTCAACCCTGCAAACATTTCCCAGATGATGACCCCCACGTGGTGGCAGGAGCTGATGGCATGCAGCTTAAGGACTTGTTCAAGACCAAAGTAGGTCACCTTCAAATCCAGGTAGAGAACTGTGGATTCACCTAGTCCTCCGGGACAGCTCCTCACAAAGCTTTAAACAAGCGCAAAGTTGAGACAACCCCTTCCCTGGAGCTCTACTCGAGAGCATCAGGTTTATCCTTAGAGAGGACCTGTGTGATGCAACAGGCCTCCTCCACCTTCCTACTAAAGAAGGGTCACGTCGGTCCATATGACAAGATTTTCTGATGCTTTGTCCAGTCTAAGCTGAAATATTTCAGCAAACGAGACTCCATCATTTCTCTAGGAAGAAAGGTTTCACAGCAAAGTTCAGCCTGTCAGGAAGCGCCCAACGCGCAGCCTGGACATCCCTGGAAGCCTTCAAGGCCAGGTTGGACGAGGCTTTGAGCAAGCTGACCTAGTGGAAGGTGTCCCTGCCCACGGCAGGGGGGCTGGAACTAGATGATCTTTAAGGTCCCCTCCAACCCAAACCATTCTATGATCCTGCCAGGACTGGCTTAGGGATTTTGGAGGCTCGGAGTCCTAATCGAGAGACGAGTTGTAGATATCACAACCACAGGCAATAAGGCAAGCTTTCAACTGCTGAAAGCCACAGCTCTAAAGATAGAGTTATGTACAGACAGGCTGCTGGGATTGTCCCAGATTTTACCAGGGTTTGTTTTTTTTTTTTTTTTAAATATTAAAGAGGTGGAGGAGCAGCTCTGTAAACAGGCAAGCGAAACAAACACGCACCAGATCTACAATCAGCGGCACCGCGTTCCCGAGCGGCTCTGCCCTTGCGCAGGGCTGTCTGACAACACATGCCCAGGAGGTCTGATGTCAAACTGATCGCGCACGCGCAGCTGTTATTTTCCTATTTTTCAGAAGCCAGGCATCCAGAAAAAGCAAGCATTTTCCATAAAGTACTTTTTAAAAAAATTATTATTATTTTAGACAGGATCTGGGATTCGACTACGTTATCTAAAGTGCCTGGAAACCTTAGAATTAGCTTCTCCAACCCATCGGCTTTCTCAACCGTCAGGTCTAGGCCCTATATTCTTGCTTCAGGATGATGCTATCTTACCACTCATATAGTTATAACCCACAATCACAGGTCCAAAATGCCCAATGTAGGCTAGGAAGAAGGAGGCAGAAGGGATATACTTTTAAATCAGAATAAAAAGCTGGCCTTGCTACCCACACAACCTGTATCATCTCACTGCTCTTACGTTGCCAGGTTCGTTAGCGTACATAGACATAGCTTCATAAAGCTGGTCAAGAGTACGTCCAGCATCCCTGTTAAACTTAACAGCTGCAGCAGCCGTCTAGGTCTAACCATAAAACCCACTTTGTGGTTGCAACCAGGGTAGGAAGTGCCTCCTGCCCCAACAGGTCAGCAGCAGCAAAAATTCCCCAAAAATCAAAATAAAAACTGCGCACCCACCAACCACAGGCTCACCACCACGGGTATCGGGAAAATCCTTTGTGAAACGCAGCGCCGGTCAGGATTTGGACAACCTTCAACAGCCCAGACTCAAGCAGTCTCCCTCTCCTTCTCCGACCCCTCCTCGCTCCCACCACCCCAACGCAACACCCCGGCAGCAAGTCCCACGGCACGCAGCGGCGGGACCCTCCCAGCAAAGACACAGCCGGCACCCAATTCAACCAGATTTCTCCTCCTGCAGCTATTCACCCACCCTCTATTCAGCTGCAAGCTAGGAAGCTCTGGGCTCTTGGCCAACTGGCTGCACCTCCTCTCTCCCGCTCCCTCGGAGCTGCAGGTTACAGGAGACTATGGCATTTCTGCTTCTCTTATTAGGATAGTTAATGACCTAATTTAAGCCGTGTAGAGTATACCCAGGAATTACAGTTAACAGGCTCCTCAAATGAAGCTAACAATAAATCACAGAAATTCAGCTGCGAGCACTTCTCAGGCACCTTTATATCAGCAATATTAATTTTACCAGGAGGACAGCAAGTTTGCTCCCTCCCCTCTTTTTAAGCCACTGACGAATCTTGACGTCTTGCTCGCAGCCGCCTTTGAAAAGCTCCTTTGAACCCATCTCCAGCTCCTTTGGAAGAGAACTACATGAAGACATCTGGCTCGCAGACAGGCTAGACCTTGGTTTTGTCTTGATCTGCAGCAGGAAGAATACAGCAACCATAGATTTCAGTGGGAAATACCCCGTCAGTGGCTCCTTTAGCATCAGAGCAGAGACTTCCCTAGAGATTGAGGGCCTCAACATATGCCTTTCTTCCCTAAGGAAGAGCACTGAAATTACCTCTCCCAAGGGTATTAGCATAACTCAAGTCGTTGGGATTAACATTAAAGAGTCATTTAGACTTGAAAGCCATCCCAGGTACCGGTGGAATGAGGCGCGCTGCCATCAGCGATTCAAAAACTCCAGCGCAGAGTTAGATTAATCCAAATTTTAGGCTGGGAAGAGAGCTCCTGACCAGCTGAGCGTACGTACCGGCCAAGACACGCGGAAAAGAAGTTACTGGTGGCCGATGGGCAAGGATCTACAAAACCCCATAGGAGATGTCTGTGCTTCCCTTTGACTGGAGGAAGGGTGACGCCGCTAGACGTCTTGAGCCCTCCCTCTTGCACCCCTCCTAAGCGATGGGGAAGAAATATATAGCTTCTCCCTTCCAAAAAAGAGGCGTACGGTATGGAACGATACTCAGTAAGAGAACTACAAGAGGCATTTATCAGCCAACGTAAGATCACATCTTGCAAGCATGAGCCAAGATCTCGCATCCACAGACTAATTCACATCCGCAAGCACCAAATACTGTCAGTCCCCCCCCCCCCTCCCCAAAGTCAGCGGCGAGACAGTTTGCAGCAGCCAGATGATGGAATCGCGAGGGTGTTGGTTCCCCCTAGCACCGGAGAAATCAGCTCTCAACATCGCTGCAAATGAAGGCAACAGATTTTTCAGCAAGGTGCAATCACGCTGTTTTTAACGATCATGTGGTATATTAACATTCAGCCGCAGCTACCGCCTGGGCAGACGCTTCACGGAGGAGATCAGGCAACCATCCATGGATGGCAGCCGCAACGGCACGGCCACCGATGCCAGCCCGGTGGCACGAAGCACAGCGTCACACCTTGCTTACGACCGGTCCAGATACACCCCAGCCAGAGGCACAGCCCTGTCCAAGCCACCTGCTGCTTGCAGGTACCCAAGAGCTCACACCAAGTTCCCCCAATTTCATTAATTTTCTTTTAAAAACATATTCCCCCCCCCCCCCCAAGCCCACCCAGCTGCATGTGCCAGGTGAGGTACTGGAGCACAGCAGCTGCGGGTTTATCTGTAGAGGTCACCCGAGGGTTGATTAAACTGCTATCGCCAAGGAAGGAGACGGGGGGGGGGGGGGGGGGGGGAAAAATAAAAAAAAAATTCCCATCCTGCAGTTTTTGCAGCCGGAGAATGCAGGTCTGGGGAAGCAGCAGAGCAGCGCAGAGAGGAAAAAAAAAAAACCCAACCACCAACCCCAACCAACCAGAGGCTCGCCATCCACCGCACATGTGAAATAAATAAACCCCGTTCCAGCACAAACACCACAACTCGGCCATTTCTCCCTGCTCTGAAACCAGTGTATCCCCCCCCCCAACCTCTCTGCTCCCTGCTGCAGCCCCACCATCCGCCTCCCCCAGCCCCTGCAGGCAGCCCGATCCCTGCCCGCACCCCCTCCCCAGCGCAACCCTGCATCCACACCCACTCGCACACCACCCTGTTTCCCCCCCCCCCCCCCCCACGCACCCCCCCTTCACCCTGCCACACCTTACACCTCCGTAAAAATACCTCCCTTGGCTGCATCCCGTGGGGTGGGATCCATCCCATCCGTAACCCCCCCGCAGAGCGACCACAGGGAGCAGGATGGGGTTGGATCCAGCCCCTCCATAACCCCCCCTCAGGGAGCAGGGTGGGATCCAGCCCCTCCATACCCCCCCCACAGGGAGCAGGGTGGGATCCAGCCCCTCCATAGGGAGCAGGGTGGGATCCAGCCCCTCCATAAGCCACCCCAGCAGGGAGCAGGGTGGGATCCAGCCCCTCCATAACCCCCCCACGGGGAGCAGGGTGGGATCCAGCCCCTCCATAAGCCCCCACAGGGAGCAGGGTGGGATCCAGCCCCTCCATAGGGAGCAGGGTGGGATCCAGCCCCTCCATAACCCCCCCATGGGGAGCAGGGTGGGATCCAGCCCCTCCATAGGGAGCAAGGTGGGATCCAGCCTCTCCATAACCCCCCCACAGGGAGCAGGGTGGGATCCAGCCCCTCCATAGGGAGCAGGGTGGGATCCAGCCCCTCCATAACCCCCCCATGGGGAGCAGGGTGGGATCCAGCCTCTCCATAACCCCCCCACAGGGAGCAGGGTGGGATCCAGCCCCTCCATAGGGAGCAGGGTGGGATCCAGCCCCCCCCCCCCCCTTTGCCAATGCACCCCTGGAAATCAGGGTGGGGTTGGGATCCAGCCCCCCCACCCCCAGTCTCCCTACTGCAACCAGAGAGAACCAGGTGGGTGCATCCAGCCCCCCACCCCATGCACCAAAAGAAGCTGGGGGGGGGGCAGAGTGGGGTTGGGGATGCTAACCCCCACCCCAGACACCCACAGAGGGCAGGGCGGGGTTAGGATCCAAACCTACAACCCTGCAGAGCAGGTGGAGATGCCCCCCCTGCCCCCCCCCCAAAAAAAAAAATCAAGGTGGTGCTGATCCAACCCAATCCCCCCCAAATTAAGCGTGTGTCCCCCCATATACACCCAGAAGGATGAGGAGGAAACACCCCCGCCCCAAAAAGGGGCACAGATACCCCCCCCCCCCAAGGTGGGTGGGTGGGGGCAAACACCCCTCAGGGCACCTCAAAGAGGTGGGGGCGCCCCTAGAACCCCTATACGGATATATATGGAGGAGGGGGGACAGGGAAGAACGCACACCAGCCCCCGCCCCCGGGTAATAAAAAGGGGGCCAGACCCCCCCCCTCAGCGCCCCCGGGGGGGCCGACGGCCCCCCCGGGGGCGCTGAGGGGGGGGTCTGGGCCGCTTAGGACAGGGGGAGCAGCCCCCAACCGCCCCCCTCCGTAGGCCTCAGGCCCCCTCAGAGGGCTCAAGCCCCCCCTCAGAGCCACCGCCCCCCCCCCGAACCCCACCCCGCGGTGCCGGTTCTCACCTCTCCGCCATGTTCCCGGCGGCCCTACCGCTCGGCGGCGGCCCCGGCCCCGGTTCGGCCTCCCATGGCCCCGGCGACCGACCGACCGACCGACCCGCCGCCGCCTCCCCCGGTTACCCCGCGGCCGCCCCGCCGCCGACTGAGGCCGGCGCTCGCGCCGCGGCCCCGCCGCGTCCCGCCGTCACCAGCGACAACGGCGGCGCCGCCAATGGGGAGAGGCGGAGGGGGCGGAGCCGGGAGGCTCCGCCACGCCCCCTCCTCCGCCTCAAACCGCGCCCCTCCCTCCCCCTGAGGGGGGGGGGCGCGCGTCGAGCCTCGGGGACTGATGGGAACGGTAGTTCGGCGGCGGGCGCGCAGCGCGCATGCGTGCGGGAAGGCGCGGGTCGGGGCGGTGCGCATGCGTGGGGAGGGAGGGGGGGGGGGCACACGCGTGTGCGCGGGGACGCGCGGCGGCGGGGCACACGCGTGTGCGCGCCTGCGCGCGCGTGAAGAGTGCACAGGCCTGCCCTCGCGGCCCGCGTGCCGGCGCGCGTGGGCGCGTGTGCACGCGCGGAGCCGCGGTGCGGGTGGGCGGGCGCGCCTGCGGTGCGCGCGTGGGCGGCGGGGGCGGAGGCACGCGGTGCGCGCGCGCGTACGCGCGGGTACGCGCGGGTACACGCGCTTCAAGCCCAGCGTGCGTTAACGCACACGCGCGCGCGTGCGCTCACGTGTACGTGCATGTGCACATAGTGTGCGGGCACGCCCACCCGTGCACGCGGTCCACGTCTGTACTGCGCGCGTGCCCCCCCCCCCCCCCCCCCCCGTGCAGGGTGCACACCACGTCCGCAGTGCACCACGTCCACACCACGTGCGCCGTGCCCGCCCGTGCTTAACGTCCAGCCGCTGCGCACGCGCGCGTGTGCGCGCACGCGCAGGCAGCCCGCGCGGCGTGCGAACCCATACACGTGGTACATGGAATCACGGAACCAGGAAGGTTGGGAGAGACCTCTGAGGTCATCGAGTCCAACCGTCGACCCAACACCACCCAGTCCACCACTACACCACGTCCCTCAGCGCCACGTCCACACGGCTCTTAGATACCTCCAGGGACGGGGACTCCACCACTGCCCCGGGCAGCCTCTTCCAGCGCTCGACAACCCTTTCGGTGAAGACATTTTTCCCAATATCCCACCTAAACCTCCCCTGGCGCAACTTGAGGCCGTTTCCTCTCGTCCTATCGCTTGTTACTTGGGAGAAGAGACCAACCCCCACCTCGCTATCAACCTCCTGTCAGGCGGTTGTAGAGAGCGATGAGGTCTCCCCTCAGCCTCCTCTTCTCCAGGCTGAACAACCCCAGTTCCCTCAGCCGCTCCTCATCAGACTTGTTCTCCAGACCCCTCACCAGCCTCGTTGCCCTTCTCTGGACACGCTCCAGCACCTCAACGTCCTTCTTGTAGTGAGGGGCCCAAAACTGAACACAGTATTCGAGGTGCGGCCTCACCAGGGCCGAGTACAGGGCCACGATCACTGCCCTACTCCTGCTGGCCACACTATTTTTGATACAGGCCAGGATGCCATTGGCCTTCTTGGCCGCCTGGGCACACTGCCGGCTCATGTTCAGCCGGCTGTCGACCAACACCCCCAGGTCCTTCTCTGCTGGGCAGCTTTCCAGCCACTCTTCCCCAAGCCTGTAGCGCTGCAGGGGGTTGTTGTGACCCAAGTGCAGGACCCGGCACTTGTGCACCGCACACGCATACGCGCACCTAGTGCAAAGAGTGCACGTATGTGCGCACGCGCCCCGGAGCGTTGTACACCTACACACGGTACACACACACGTGTGCGCACACCACAGGTTCACGTACGTGTGCAAACGCACCACACGCAGGTACATGTATAAGCACCGCACACGCTGTGCACGCACACAGCTTGCACATGCACACATGCGCTGTACAGTACACAACCTGTGCACGCATTAGCACATACATGCACGTTGCATGCATGTATTCTGTGCACTCGCATGCACGTGTACGTGCACAGGCAGCACACACGCATGTTACACATACCCACCACATGGACACGTACACGCAGGCGGCACACAGTGCGTGTGTGCGTGCACTTACACACTGCATACGCATGCACACGGTGCACGGTGCCCATACGTCTCTGCATACACACACGTATGACTACAACACGCTGCACACGCGTGCACGTACGTACATGCTGTATGTACATGCACACGTACACACGCCCCACGCCTGCGCACGTGCACATGCTGCACGGTGCAGACACACACTGCACACCCATTAGCACATGCACATCACACGCGTGTGCGTGCACACACACGCGCTGCGCCCCACAGGGCCCTATGGGGCCTGCGCCCCCCTGCACCACCCTGCACCCCACAGTGCCCCGTGGGGCCTACACCCCCCCCTGCATCCCCCTGCACCCCACTGTGCCCCACAGCACCCTGTGGGACCTGCACCCCCCTGCACCTCCCTGCACCCCACTGTGCCCCCCAGCACCCTGTGGGACCTGCACCCCCCTGCACCCCACTGTGCCCAACAGCGCCCTGTGGGACCTGCACCCCCTGCACCCCACAGTGCCCTGTGGGACCTGCACCCCCCTGCACCCCCCTGTGCCCCCCAGCACCCTGTGGGACCTGCACCCCCCTGCACCCCACAGTGCCCCCCAGCACCCTGTGGGACCTGCACCCCCCTGCACCCCACAGTGCCCTGTGGGACCTGCACCCCCCTGCACCCCCCAGCCCCCCTGTGTCCCCACAGCCCCCATTACTTGTGTCCCCACACACCCCCCTGACCTCCACCCATACCTACGTACCCAGACCCTCCCTGGTGTCACCGGGATGGATGGGGACGGGGACCCCAGACCTGGCACCCACCAACCCCCTGGGGCCATGCCAGCGCTGCCTGGTCTCCCTGACTTGGGGGGGGGGTGGGGGTCCCCTGGCTGCAATTTGTCCCCTCCAGTCTAAACTCTTCTCTTACCAGACTGGTTTCACCTCATTTAATCCACTTCCCATCACCTCACTCCTCCTCCACCAGATGTTTCCTCACCGTGATGCCCATTGGCACCTCTCCATGCCGTGTCCGCCCCCCCCCCCCAGTTCGTGCATAACAGGCACCCCAATAGCCTGAGCACCCCAAGGATGAAGCCCAAAATGGCTGGGACGCCCCCTCCCCGATGAGGGACACCTGGCCGGGGTGAGACCTGCGTTGAGGACACCAGGAGAGCTTGGAGCAGCTTTGGCCCCACGCCCAAATATTTGGGGATTGCATTACTAAAGGAATTGGGAGAAGCAGCTCATTGGCTTCAATTTGTCAGGAGGGGACAAGTTCGGTCACGGTACAAAACCACCCACAAAACCTTTTATTACCTTTTAAGCCCCAGCGTGATTCCTGACTTGCAAATTTGAAGGAATTTGGCCGACTGTCCTCCTGGGTGTCTCACCAGGATGGTGTTGGCGTTGGTGTCTCCGGCGCAGGGGTGCCCGGGGCTCCTGGGTGCTCATCTAATGCTCTTTGCCACGGCTGTAACATCTTGTTGATGTTCAACCAGTGGCTTTTCAGAGCAGAAAAACCCCAAAACGTCATATTTTCTCCTCCAAGCTCCTTTGCGATGTGAACGGTGCAGGACAGAAACTGGGAAATGGTGAGTTATCAACATTTTGGTGTTTTCCTGGTGGCTTCTTTATAGAATCATCGAATGGTTTGGGTTGGAAGGGACCTCTAAAAGTCACCTCATCCAACCCCCCTGCCCTGGGCAGGGACATCTTCAACTAGATCAGGTTGCTCAGAGCCCCGTCCAACCTGACCTTGAACACTTCCAGGGATGGGGCATCCACCACCTCTCTGGGCAACCTCGGCCAGTGTTTCACCACCCTCAGCGTAAAAACTGTCTTCCTTATATCTAGTCTAAATCCAGCCCCCTTTAGTTTAAAACCATTACCCCTTGTCCTATTGCAACAGGCCCTGCTAAAAAGTCTGTCCCCATCTTTTTTAGAAGCCCCCTTTAAGTATTGAAAGGCCTCAATAAGGTCTCCCTGGAGCCTTCTCTTCTCCAGGCTGAACAACCCCAACTCTCCCAGCCTTTCTTCACAGGAGAGGTGTTCAACCCCTCTGATCGTTTCCGTGTCCCTCTTCTGGACCCGCTCCAACAGGTCCGTGTCCTTCTTATGCTGAGGACCCCAGAGCTGGACGCAGTGCTCCAGGGGGGTCTCAGCAGAGCGGAGCAGAGGGGCAGAATCCCCTCCCTCGACCTGCTGGCCACGCTGCTTTGGATGCAGCCCAGGATACGCTTGGCCTTCTGGGCTGCGAGTGCACATTGCTGGCTCATGTCCAGCTTTTCATCCACCAGCACCCCCAAGTCCTTCTCGGCAGGGCTGCTCTCAATCCCTTCATCCCCCAGCCTGTAGTGATACCGGGGGTTGCCCCGACCCAGGTGCAGGACCTTGCACTTGGCCTTGTTAAACCTCATGAGATTCACACGGGCCCACTTCTCCAGCTTGTCCAGGTCCCTCTGGATGGCATCCCGCCCCTCTGGCATGTCGACCGCACCGCTCAGCTTGGTGTCATCTGCAAACTTGCTGAGAGTGCAACTCGATCGCACTATGTCATTGATGAAGATATTAAACAGTACCGGTCCCAACACAGATCCCTGCGGGACGCCACTCGTCACCAATCTCCATCTGGACATTGAGCTGTTGACCACTACCCTCTGGATGCGACCATCTAACCGATTCCTCACCCTTTACCGGACAGTCCACCCATCAAATCCATACCTCTCCAGTTGAGAGAGAAGGATGATGTGGGGGACTGTGTCAAAGGCCCTACAGAGGTCCAGACAGACGCCATCTGTAGCCCTTCCTGTGTCCACTGATGTAGTCACTCCATCATAGAAGGCCACTAGGTTGGTCAGGCAGGACTTGCCCTTGGTGAAGCCATACTGGCTGTCTCGAATCACCTCCCTGTCCTCCATGTGCCTTAGCAGAGCTTCCAGGAGGATCTGTTCCATGATCTTCCCAGGCACAGAGGTGAGACTGACTGGCCTGTAGTTCCCTGGGTCTTCCTTTTTTCCCTTTTGAAAAATGGGGGTTATGTTTCCCCTTTTCCAGTCAGTGGGAACTTCACCGGACTGCCACAACTTCTCAAATACGGTGGATAGTGGCTTAGCAACTTCATCCGCCAGTTCCTTCAGGACCCGCGGATGGATCTCATCGGGTCCCATGGACTTGTGCACCTTCAAGTGCCTTAGATGGTCTTGAACCTGATGTTCTCCCACAGCGGGCGGCTCTTCATTCTCCCAGTCCCTGCCTTTGCCTTCTGTGGCTTGGGCAGCGAGGCTCGAGCACTTGCTGGTGAAGACCGAGGCAAAAAAGTCATTGAGTACCTCCGCCTTCTCCATGTCCTGGGTAACCAGGTCTCCCGTTTCGTTCCAGAGAGGGCCCACATTTCTCCTTGTCTTCTTTTTATCCCCAACGTACCTATAGAATCTTTTCTTGTTGCCCTTGATGTCCCTGGCCAGATTTAATTCTATCAGGGCTTTAGCTTTCCTAACCTGATCCCTGGCTGCTCGGACAATTTCTCCGTATTCCTCCCAGGCTACCTGTCCTTGCTTCCACCCTCTGTAGGCTTCCTTTCTGTGTTTGAGTTTGTCCAGGAGCTCCTTGTTCATCCATGCAGGCCTCCTGGTGTTTTTGCCTGACTTCCTCTTTGTTGGGATGCATCGCTCCTGAGCTTGGAGGAGGTGATCCTTGAATATTACCCAGCTTTCTTGGGCCCCTCTTCCCTCCAGGGCTTTGTCCCATGGCACTCTGCCAAGCAGATCCCTGAAGAGGCCAAACTCTGCTCTCCTGAAGTCCAGGGTAGTGAGCTTGCTGTGCGCCCTCCTCGGTGCCCTCAGGATCTTGAACTCCACCATTTCGTGGTCACTGCAGCTCAGGCTGCCCTTGAGCTTCACATTCCCCACCAGCCCCTCCTTGTTGGTGAGAACAAGGTCCAGCATAGCACCTCTCCTCGTTGACCTCTCTACCACTTGGAGAAGGAAGCTATCATCGACGCACTCCAGGAACCTTCTGGATTGCTTGTGCCCTGCCGTGTTGTCCCTCCAACAGATGTCGGGGTGGTTGAAGTCCCCCATGAGGACCCGGGCTTGTGAGCGTGAGGCTGCTCCTATCTGTCTACAGAGGGCCTCATCCGCTCGGACTTCCTGGTCAGGTGGCCTGTAGCAGACCCCCACCGTAATGTCACCTGTCCCTGCCTTCACTTTAATCCTGACCCACAAGCTCTCGGTTGGCTCCTCATCCATCCCCAGGCAGAGCTCCATGCACTCCAGCTGGTCACTGACATAGAGGGTGACATCCCCTCCTCGTCTCCCCTGCCTGTCCTTCCTAAAGAGCCGCCTTCTGCTTCTCCTGCTGCTTCAGACTGACATTGCTCTTTTGGGTTTTTTTTTTTTTTGCAAACATCTAGTTTTGGGCTGTTGTTATTAATTTTTTCAATTTCACCTGATTTATACAGAATAAAAGAGGAGTTACCTCCTTCCCCCTGGGCACCCTGATCCAGGAAAGACCGTTGCCATCACCTTAGCTTACGCCAAGGAGAGGTGTGATCCTGCACAGAGGCTGCTGGAAACCAAGGTGATTTGGTCCGTGTGCTCTTCATCGCAACCTCAGAAGAGATCTGGTGAAGGAACTGGATTAAAACCATCCCCGAAACACGTGCCTGGATGAGCTCAATGTGAACGTGTGCGTGATGGGATGGGCCATGGAGCAGTTTTGTGGTACATCCAAGACAGGGCTCTGCTCTCAAATGACAGCTTTACTGGAGGACACCATCCCCTGCTTCAGCGGGGTCACCTTGTGTGACCTAAGGGGTCTGACCTCAGCAGCCTGACCTCAGCAGTGAATGACCTCAGCAGTGACTGGGTCAGCCTCAGTTACTCCAGGCTCTGCCCCAGTAACCACCAGTTTGCAGGGCAGCCACTGCTGTTCCTTGGAGGACCAGCATGGGCTTGGCAGTCCATGCGAGGAAAACAAACTTGAAGGCCAGAAGGATTTAGGGCTAACACAACTTTTCCCCACCCAACGTCATTCCTCCCATTCCTGGGCCACATAGTTGTCCAGGACCCTTGTCCCCAACGCTTTGGAGCTGAGGGTCAAAAGCAGCTCCATGACACCCACCCAAAACCTCGGGACAGCAGAGCAGAGCCCGGCGCAAGCAGGGATGTCTTCTCCTCTGACTCACTGCAGCGTGTGAGCAGCAACCGGTGCGTTAGCTGCAGCATTGATCTAGGACCTGGTGACGTAAAGGCACGTGTCCCTGACTGACCCCAGCGGTCACTCGTCCCAGGGTAGGCTGATCCGTGCCACTGCGCTCTGGAGGGGACAGCAGGCACGAGTTAGTTGTCTGCAAGTCATGTCGGCAGTAGAGCTCTTCTCCACGTTCCCACTTGCATCCCTGGGCATGGATAACAACACCATGATGTACGTGATGATCGCAGAAGCCCATCTGCAAATTGGTCTTCTTCCTAACGAGGCAGCAGGGAGAGCCTGGGCCTGAAGGGCAGCGATGGGCAGGGGGTTTAGCTGGGTTGTCCCCAGCCAAGGTTGACCCCTGCCCCAGGATCGCTGACCCACGGCATGCACAACCCACCTTTGATTTAGTTTGATCTCTACATCCACACTTTGTTAGAAAAAGGATGGAGAAGGTAAATGGCTTGGAGGGACAGAATTGCCTGACTGTGCCACCCGTTGCTCTAGGGACCAGCTCAAAACTCTCGTTGCACTTAGGAGCAGGATGGCCACAAACTGAGTCTCCCTGAGCCCACCTTGCTCCCCTGGCTTCGAGCAGGTGTCTCTGCCTAGCATGGCTCAGCAGATCCATCCCATGGCAGGTCCCACAGAGAACATCATTTCTCCTTCAACCCTACTTTTTCCAACAACTGCTGCAGAGCCTGTCTTCATGCTTTCTGATGGGTCTCGCAGGCATCGGGGAAGGGGCTTCTCCAGCATCCCCATAGCCGGTACACGAGGTGAGTCTGTGGGATGATCAGAAATTTCCCTTTCAGCTCTTCTACTTTTCACAGGCCACTTCTTCCCCCCTGCCACCTACCTCGAGCTGGAGAGGGGACTTCTGGGTCCCACCCCCAAACATGGGCAATTTAACAGCACCAAGAGGGAGCAGCCAGAGATGGAGACAGCCACTCTGGGGACACGCTGTGGTCCCGGCAGACACTCGCTAAGAACTCAAAGGATCACAGAATGGTTGAAGTTGGAAGGGACCTCTGAAGATCATCTGGTCTGACCCCTCTGCTCAAGCAGGGCCACCTACAGCTGGTTGCCCGGGATCGTATCCAGACAGCTTTTGAATGTCCCCAAGGATGGAGACTCCACAGATTCTCTGGGCAACCTGTGCCAGGGCTTGTCACCCTCACAGTAAAACTGTGTTTCCTGATGTTCAGAGGGAACCTCCCGGGTTTCAGTTTGTGCCCGTGGCCTCTGGTCCTGGCACTGGGCACCACTGGAGAGACCCTGGCTCTGTCCTCTATGCACCCTCCCTTCAGGTACTTACAGACATTGATGAGTGACCTGGTTTCGGCTGGGATAGAGTTAATTTTCTTCCTAGTAGCTGGTACAGTGCTGTGTTTTGGATTTGGGATGAGAACAAAGTTGATAACACACCGATGTTTTAGTTGTTGCTGAGCAGTGCTTACACTAGTCAAGGACTTTTCAGCTTCCCGTGCTCTACCGACTGAGCAGGCTGGAGGTGCACAAGAAGCTGGGAGGGGGCACAGCCAGGACAGCTGACCCCAACTGGCCAAAGGGATATTCCATACCATGTGACGTCATGCTCAGTACATAAACTGGGGGAAAGCTGGTCGGGGGGGGGGGCACTGCTCAGGGACTGGCTGGGCATCGGTCGGTGGGTGGTGAGCAATTGCATTGTGCATCACTTGCTTTGTATATTCTTTTATATTATTCTTATTCTTATTCTTACTCTTATATTTCAATTATTAAACTGTTTTTATCTGAACCCACGAGTTTTCTCACTTTTACTCTTCCGATTCTCTCCCCCATCCCACCGGGGAGGGGGGAGAGTGAGCGAGCGGCTGCGTGGTGCTCAGTTGCCGGCTGAGGTTAAACCACGACAATGAGATCCCCTGAGCCTTCTCATCTCCAGGCTAGACAGTCCCAGCTCTCTCAGCTGTTCCTCATAGGAAAGATGCTCCAGTCCCGTCATCATTTTCGTGGCCCTTCATTGGACGCTCTCCAGTATGTCTGTGTCTCTTTTGTACTGGGGAGCCCAGAACTGGACACAGTACTCCAGGTGTGGCCTCACCGGTGCTGAGATGTGCTGGCAATGCTCCTCCCAATGCAGCCAAGGACGCTGTTAGCTTTCTTTGCTGCAACGGCACATTGCTGCCTCGTATTCAACTTGATGTCCACCAGGACCCCCAGAGCCTTTTCTGCAGAGCTGCTTTCCGGCTGGGTGACTCCCAGCATGTGCCGGTGCCTGGGGTGGTTCCTCCCCAGGTACAGGACTTTGCACTTCCCCTTGTTGAGCTGCAGGACGTTCCTGTCAGCCCATTTCTCCAGCCTGGTGAGGTCCCTCTGGATGCCAGCACGACCCTCTGGCATATCGGCCACTCCTCCCAACTTGGTGTCATCTGCAAACTTGTTGAGGGTACGCTCTACCCCATCACCCAGATCATTAATGAAGATGTTGAACTGGACCAGCCTGCAGCCGAGGTCATTCTGCACCCTGCGCGCCAACACTGCTGCGGCTCCAAAGAGCTTTCCAGCGCTGGAGCAGGTCCAAAGCCCTGCGGCGCACTTCAATGTGTCTACCCAGCAGTGCTGGCCTTGCTGTGTGTTTGCAGAGCGACCGTGCGTGGCAGGAGATTGATTCTGCTCCGTGCAACGTCCTGGCAGAGAAAGGCCAGTGCTGGGAGTCACCTTCTGCTAAGGCCAGCAGTGGCCACCCAGTCCACAGACCATGTTCAACCTGGGAAACTGGGTCCCCCAGAGTGGGCTGGGGGGATGTCACACTGGAAACAGAGATGGTTGAGCAGCTCTGGGGGTCAATGCAATGGAGAGCAATGTTCTACTGATGCACATACAAACAGCCTGGACACACACAGATACACCTTGACCCATTAAGACATGAAAGAAGTTTCTAAATAAGGGGTTTTGAATATGAAGTAGAAAGACTGAACGTGGACAGTCATCGGATATTCATAGAATCATCAAATGGTTTGGGTTGGAAGGGACCTCTAAAAGTCATCTAGTCCAACCCCCCTGCCGTGGGCAGGGACATCTTCAACTAGATCAGGTTGCTCAGAGCCCCGTCCAACCTGACCTGGAATGTTTCCAGGGATGGGGCATCCACCACCTCTCTGGGCAGCCTGCTCCAGTGTTTCACCACCATCAGCGTAAAAAATTTCAGCCCCTCTTCCTCAAATAGTGGGATTTTGTCTAAAAAGTAAGAAGATATGGGTCCTATTTCGTAGTCTTCTGGGTTTTGACTACCACTTTTTATCCATCTTTATTTTGCAAGCTGAAAGCAGGAGATTTATTGGTTTCCCATGACTCCAGATGCTGGAGCTTTGCAGCAAACAGCAAATGCCTGGGGACACAGTCACAACGAAAGACGCAGGTGACCTGCACGTCATCCAACGGAAATGTGAATATCTGGACACATTTTGAATAGTGAGAACTGTGTTGAATTTTAAAGCTCTCCTGTAATTACTTCAATAACGTACCTTCAGTGCCTGCAGTGTCACTTGAACATGATCAAACACACTTTAGGTGCTCAGGGAATGGCAGTTCTTAGAATTTTACGTACAAAAAAGAAGCTTGTTTGTTCTCCATAAAAAGTTGTATCACAGAGGAAGAACAGATGCATCAAAACATCCCTGGGGCTTGCAGGTAAAGCGATGAGCTCTGAAGAGCACAAGGCTGCCTGCGCTGGGAAGGGCAGGCAAGAAGCCTACCTGAGGATACCGAAACTCAATGTGATGGAGATGGGAAGCATGGAGCTGTCGGTTCAGACTGGCTGTAAAGCACCCAGCGTGCTGGTGGCATGGAGACACTGCCCAGGATGTGCTCATTACTTAAGGCAAGAGGATTTGAAACCCCAGTACAGGATGGTGGTGGTCCCAGCAAGCGAGCTGCAAGTACCATGGAGGGGGAAGGAAGGAAGGGAAGGCTGGAGGCACGTACGATAGCTGAGAAACTAGGATGCGTCTGGAGAGAAGATGGGGCTTGGAGTCCTGCTTGCACTCCCAGCCCCGTGCTCAGGGTTTCTGCAGAGGGACATCTGGGTTGGTGCCTCAGCATCGCTTGGGACGGCCGAAACAGTGGGTCTCACGGGAGAGGCATCCACTCAGTCACTGGTAACCAACATTGAAGATGTTGAAGATGTCCCTGCTCATGGCAGGGGGGTTGGACTAGGTGACCTTTAAAGGTGCCTTCCAACCCAAACCATTCTGTGATTCTATGAACATGCATAAGCAAGAGAGGTGGGCCAAGCTCAGGCAGTCTGTACCTGCCTGCTCCTGGTATTGAGGCTGGATGGTCCTGGCATGTCTGCGTGGGCCCAGGATGACTTTGGAGATCAGCTTTCCTGGGGAGGGGGAAAGTAGCTGCAGGGACATGGCTGCCCCCACGTAGCTGGAATGCCCTGCACCGCCCTTGCTGGGGAGAACGACAGAGAGGTGTCCGCAGTCCCAGGATGGTCCTCTTGAGTTTCCAAGGAGAACACACCTGAGTAGGGAATGGCTTTGTCTTCTCTTCTATTTTCATCCTGCACCACTGGGAGAGCCTGGAGACACCACAACCTGTTGCCCAGTGCTGGCCCCCTTTCCCCAGTGCACTGCAGCGCACAGCCCCTTGCTCGTCGACCAGCCCCCTGAGACCTGCTCCAGCCCTGCAGTGCACAGGCAGGGCAGGTCCCGCTGCCTGCTCTGCTGATCCTCCAGCCCTTGTCAGGATCTGGCCCTCCTGCTGTCCACAGCCCTGCCAGACCTACATCACTCCAGGGTGCCACTGAGCGTGCGGAGCAGGGATGGGAAGGCTTGCTGGCAGCTCAGATGTGTCCAGCTGCCCGTGACAGCGTCAGGAACGGGAGAAGAGCCACGCAGCCGTGTGCCCATGCCGATGCCAGTCTTGCTCTGCAGAGGTTTGCACAGGGCTGTGCACAGGATGCAGCGGGAACTCCCAGATGATATCCCAGAGATCCCTGCCTCCCCCCAGTGCCCAGGCCATCAGTCAC
Source organism: Aptenodytes patagonicus (assembly GCF_965638725.1). Lineage (NCBI taxonomy): Eukaryota > Metazoa > Chordata > Aves > Sphenisciformes > Spheniscidae > Aptenodytes > Aptenodytes patagonicus. The sequence goes on from NW_027472085.1 coordinate 173,377, forward strand.
AGCCACCTACACGGGCAGGAGGCATGGAAACCAGCGCCAGAGCCCCAGCTCCCTGCAAGATGCAGATCACCCTAGCTGCAAGCTGCGGCTCCCCCAGGATCACAGCCCCAGCCCTGGGACTGGGCTTTGGCCTCTGCTCGTCCCTTCCAGGCCACGGCCTCCCTTCTCTCTGCATGGTGCTTTCTGGGAACCTTGAAGGAAATTGCTCTGTCTTTTAAACCTTGTGACGAATGCAAGATGCCAACATCTCAGGCCCATGAATACCTGCTGTCTCTGTTGCCATGGAAACAGAAGATTATTATGTTTTAATATTTTTAAGCTATATAAAGACTTGAAACATCTTTCAAACCCCCAATGATTAAACAAGAGAAGCGCCCTTCCATCAAGGTACGTTTGCAAAAGCCGCAGCAGCATCAACCCCCCTTAACAGCTCCACCCCAATTACATTTATCCACATCTCCTTGTCACATGCAGCATCAAAATATTCTGCATGCGCTGGGAAAGGGAGGCCCTGGGATCAGCCAGGGGCTGCAGGGACATGAAGATGTGGGCATGCCCTTGAAGGCAAGCACAGGGACAGTCTTCTCCACTTCTAACCTGGCCAATGGGACGGCTGCTCCCTGCCGAGGAGGGTTCAGAAGGAGCATCCTTGTGGCGCCCAGATCTACCCTGTCAGAGGTAAATGCAGCCCAGTGGGGTCAGTTCACATCTGCGTGTCCCTGCATCCAGCTCCTGGCTTTATCCTGATGGGCTTTACCTCTTCTGGACCCAGCTTGCTTAACCCAAGCCCAAACCAAAGTGGGATGCAAACAGCAAAAAGATGTGCCCACGGTGGGACAAGGGAGAAGGGCTGAGGAGGTCCAGGGTGTCCTGCCATCCATGTGGTCCGCCAAGGGGCCTCAAAGCACAACATTGACGTCAAAGATGTGACCCTCACAGTCTGCTCAGGAGCCTGGGATATGTTTGCTCAGAGTAAGGGGCAGCCGAGAAAACAGCACAATCCTCGATGCCTTGTGACTCACTGCCACCCACGGTCACTGTCACTGCCACACAAGAGGACATTGCAGAGGGGAACTGGAGGTGAGCATGCTGCAGGTGGAAAGGTGGTGGAGGTGGTGGAAAGGTCTGATAAACGCAAGGCTTCACAGATTCAGCTGAGGTGGGTGCTGGACTCCATAGGAAAGTGGGGCAGTATTTTGGGAACCCCCACGTAGATCGAATGGGGAACATGCAGACAGGGGTAAAGTGGCCCACGGACTTCCCATGTGGGTCAGTTGGGGACCCTACATCAAGGGCGGTGGTGACCTGGGCACACTGCATTGGTTGCCGCAAAACCTTACATCAAGGGGGGGATGACAAGGACACAGGACCCTGTGGGGGTGGCCCTGGAACCCCTCAGTGAGGGAAGATGGTTTCATGGGGACTGCCAGGTGGCTGGGCTGGGGACCACGGCAAAGGGGGACCATGACAGGCGACCCTGCATGGGTGTCCCAGGGACCTTGCAGCATGGATGGAAGGTGACATGGACACGGAAAGTGGTGGGGGCAGTGGCTTTGGGATGCCTCAGCAAGGGGGGAAGATGACAGGACCCTGCATGGTTGGTCCAAGGACCCCGTGGATGAGGAATGGTGACATGCGATGGGCAAAGGATGTCTGCGCTGAGGGGTCTGTGGCACCCAGCAGGGGAGATGTTTGCTTTTGAGAGTTTTGGGGTTTGTTGTTGTTGTTATCACCATTTTTAGCAGCATTTTGTCTTTGTGTGTCCCCTGCCACCCCCCCCCCTTTTTTTTTTCCACAGTTTATGTTTGGTGTTTCCTTGCCATTTTTTCCTCTTATTTTTTTTATTGATTCCCTTCTCTCTTTCGCCTCTATTTTTGGCAGTTTTTTGTGGGCTCATTGCTTGACCTTAACAATTTGTTTAGGCAGGGCTTTCTAACCAGGTGTTTTTTCATCTTGTTTTAGCAGCCTTTTTCCCCCAGAAGGGCTTTGCGGGGTGGTTTTCTTGTTGGCATTTATTCCAGTGGGGTTTTATGTATTTACTCAAAGTGGTATGACGCGTGGGGTTTTTGTGTCTTTGTTGGGTTATTTTTCCATCCCCAGCAGTTGCTTGCAGGGTCTGTTAATGTATTTATTGATCACAGCTTTTTTTGGGGGGGTTGTTATTTAATCAGGGCATTTTCCCTCCATCTTACCCCTCTGGGTCCCCTGACTACTTTCCTGTGAGGCGTTTGGTTTGGTTTTCGGCAGCATTTCCACTCTTTCACTCCCGCATTCACCCCCCACCCCTCCCAGCAGTTGTTTTGGGGGCCGTTTGGTGAAGATTGTCTATTTATTCTACCGGAGGTGTTGATTTTGGGGGCCTCACAGGTGCCTTCTGGAAGCTTCTGGGAGCTTCTGCAGCAGCTGGCGCCTGTCAGCTGCCCCCTGATTGGCAGGTTGTTAGCTGCCTCCTGATTGGCTGGTCTCTGGGGGTGCTGAGGGAGTGCCTGGCTGTGGTGAGGGAAGGCTGCGGCCGCGGGGCTGAGGTGAGGACAAATGGGGGACGCTGGGGGCCCCAGAGCCTGTCCCTGTGCCAGGCGGGGCTGCTGTGGAGACACTGACCCCCACCTCGCTACAACCTCCTTTCAGCCTCCTCTTCTCCAGGTGTCCTGGTTTCGGCAGGGATAGAGTTAATTTCCTTCCTAGTAGCTGGTACAGTGCTGTGTTTTGGATTTAGGGTGAGAACAATGTTGATAACACACCGATGTTTTAGTTGTTGCTGAGCAGTGCTTACACTAGTCAAGGACTTTTCAGCTTCCCATGCTCTACCGACTGAGCAGGCTGGAGGTGCACAAGAAGCTGGGGGGGGACACAGCCAGGACAGCTGACCCCAACTGGCCAAAGGGATATTCCATACCATGTGACGTCATGCTCAGCATATAAAGCTGGGGGAAGAAGAAGGAAGGGGGGGACGTTTGGAGTGATGGCGTTTGTCTTCCCAAGTAACCGTTACACGTGATGGAGCCCTGCTTTCCTGGAGATGGCTGAACACCTGCCTGCCGATGGGAAGGAGTGAATGAATTCCTTGTTTTGCTTTGCTTGCGTGCACGGCTTTTGCTTTACCTATTAAACTGTCTTTATCTCAGCCCACGAGTTTTCTCACTTTTACCCTTCCGATTCTCTCCCCCATCCTACTGGGGGGGAGTGAGCAAGCGGCTGTGTGGTGCTTAGTTGCCGGCTGAGGTTAAACCACGACACCAGGCTAAACACCCCCAGTTCCCTCAGCTGCTTCTCACAGGACTTGTTCTCGAGACCCTTCACCAGCTTTGTTGCCCTTCTTTGGATGCGCTCCAGCACCTCAATGTTTTCTTGTAGTGAGGGACCCAAAACTGAATGCAGTATTCGAGGTGCGGCCTCACCGGTGCCGAGTACAGGGTGACGATCACTTCCCTAGTCCTGCTGGCCACACTGTTTCTGGGGAATTGCAAAGTCCTGTACCTGGAGAGGAACCACCCCAGGCACCAGGACATGCTGGGGGTCACCCAGCTGGAAAGCAGCTCTGGCGGTCCTGGATGTACACCAAGTTGAACACGAGGCAGCAATGTGCTCTTGCTGCAAAGGGGCCTAACGGTGTCCTGGGCTGTGTCCTGCTGGAGAAGAGTTGCCAGCAGGCTGAGGGAGGGGATCCTTCCCCTCTACTCAGCATTGGTGAGGCATACCTGGAGTACTGTGTCCAGTTCTGGGCTCCCCAGTACAAGAGAGACATGGACATACTGGAGAGAGTCCAGTGAAGGGCCACGAGAATGATGAAGAGACTGGAGCATCTTTCATATGAGGAAAGGCTGAGAGAGTTGGGACTCTAGTCTGGAGAAGAGAAGGATCAGGGGGATCTCATCAATGTCTGTAAGTACCTGAAGGGAGGGTGCATAGAGGACAGAGCCAGGGTCTCTCCAGTGGTGCCCAGTGCCAGGACCAGAGGCCACGGGCACAAACTGAAACCCGGGAGGTTCCCTCTGAACATCAGGAAACACAGTTTTACTGTGAGGGTGACAAGCCCTGGCACAGGTTGCCCAGAGAATCTGTGGAGTCTCCATCCTTGGGGACATTCAAAAGCTGTCTGGATACGATCCCGGGCAACCAGCTGTAGGTGGCCCTGCTTGAGCAGAGGGGTCAGACCAGATGATCTTCAGAGGTCCCTTCCAACTTCAACCATTCCACGGCACTGTAAAACCAGGTGAGGAGGTCTGTAAGCTGGTTCTGTTGGGGATGATGACTGTAGCTGGCAGCTATGTGAGGAAGCAGAGGCTGGGGTCATCAGTGCATGGGTTGAGATGATGGGAGCGAGAGAACTCTTTGGAAGGACAAAGACGGGGTCAGGAAAGGGTTGACCTGAGGCGCCTGTAGGCAAAAGCCCAGAGCCTGGAAAGGAAGCAGGAGGAGCAAGAGGTCTGTGTCACGTCACAGAACTATGGCATCACGGGACTACATGAGACTGGTGGGACAGCTCATGTGACTGGAGTGCTGCGATAGATGCATGCGGGCTCTGCAGGACAGACCTGCAGGGGGCTGGCTGTTCTGTGAAGGAGCAACTAATCTGTTTGGAGATGTTCAGTGGGACAGATGAGTCGCTGGCTGGTGTGTGGTCTGCCTAAAGGTGGCTTATGTGGATGTTTTGTGGTTTGTTTCCCAGGTGAGCAGTGCTTGTTTGTGCTGGGGCCCCTGTGCCTGCTCTCCTGCCTGAGCATCATTGTGGCTGTGAGGTTTCCTGCATACCCTTGTTCCTGGCACATGGAGTCACCCTTAGTGAGGAAGGTCTTGGCAAAGGGTGGTGTGGACTTGAAGGGCTGCAGGTCGGCCTCTATGGAGATTTCTGTGTGAGACAGCAAGCAGAAAAGCGTGTTGTGTTTTCACAAGGATTCCCTTATTGCTTGTTGCAAACCCTTCTTCAGAGAAACGTGTGGGAGCCCTAAAGGCTGGTGCAGATGAATAGTTGTGGAGCGGGAGAGTGGCTGGACGAGGGATGCGATGCTTTCTGCAGCCCCTTCTTTGCCTTTGCCTGTGTGGAGTACAAGGGAGATGCCTTGGGCAGTGATGGCTCCTGTGGGGAAGGCAGCTGAGCCCTTTGTGTTGGTGTGCTTCAGGTTATGGAATGGGGACACAGAAGCCAATGCTGAACCCCTGTTAGAAAATCACACATCTTTCCTCCTTCCCTTCCTCCTTCCCTTCCTCCTTACTTTCTTTATGTTTTGCCAATTCCAGCTTTCCTTTCTGCTTCACTGAGAATATTTATATAAGGGCTGGAGAGTGGTGCTGGGGAAGAAAGCTGTTTAAGAGTGTGCTGACAAGGGGAGATTGCATCAGAGGCATGGCCAGCTGAGCATTACTGTACCCAAGCCATCGTTTCGGCAAGTGAAGGGCTGGCATCATGTGCTGGAAAGCAAAAATGTGCCAATCTGTATTATTGGTGGTGACATACTTCCCAGGAGAGGACCTGGCACCTTAGGGCACTCATGCACAGCTATCACCAATGATCCCTGTGTTTGTATTGCGATGGGACTGCTTTGCCAGGCTTGAAAGAGGCTGAGAACTGGACCATTGGGCACCCACCCCAATGGCGTCCTGAGCCCTGGCTTTGTGCTGGGTGTTTTGGAAGAGCCTTGGGAGAAGAAAGGAAGAGGAGGACTCTCAGGCTGGGGTGGATGCAGGAGAACTTTATTGAGGCAAAAGAGTGAAAAGGCAGGAGCGCCAAGTGGAAGGGAGCCGGTCTGAGGTGCCAGTAGGGCGACCATCAGCCGAGGTCCCTTGTGTGAGATAGATCTTGCCAGAGCACCGAGGTCTTCCTGCCCGGCGGTGGGAGCGGCACACTGGAGGTCCCCGGTGGTCTTTGGCTTGTGAGAAGGTGTTTGCAGCGGAGAGTACTGGACATAGCAGAAGGGGCGATGCAGAGAAGGAAGTGGGAGAAGAGGAGGAGGTACGTGGGCCGTGTCTCCAAGCAGCCCGGTCTGGCCCCTGCCCTGCTTCCTTGCTTGGTGCCTTGAGAGGAGGAGCCGTGGACGGCAGGTCCACGTGCCAGCAACAGCCCGGAGGTGCGTCCTCAGTCCATGACGTGGCTTGCAGGGTGTGGGTGGCTGGTGTCAGGGCTGGTGGCGAGGGCCCTTAGCAGGGGTAGCAGGCTCTTCCGCCGCTGACGCAGCCCAGGCCTCCGAAGCCACCGGAGGAGATGGGCACTCCCTGGGAGCTGAGGGAGTTGCCCACGGCAGCCGATAAAGAGGATCCGACAGCAGTGTTCTGGGGGAAGGAGGTGAGGATGGGTCCTGGCAGGGTGACCAGCACGGTGGAAGGCTGGATGACGACACGGGAGTCCTCGCACTGCCTGACACAGGGGTCGTTGCAGCTGTTAGCCAGCGGGGTGGGTCCGCAGGGGCGGCAGATGTCGTAGCAGGCCATGTCTGTGGTGTGGAGGGGCCCTGGAAGAGAGGGTGTTGAGAAAGCGGAGGGGCGTGGGGGTGCAAGGGGTGGTGGTGTTGCAGGGGGACGAGGGAGCGGGGAGCCTGGTGCGGGGCTGCGGGGAGCATGGCGGTGTGGAGGCGTCAGGGCTGCTGAGGCTGGGGGCAGAGCGTGCTGGAAGAGAGGGGCCAGGTGGGGCAGGAGAAGGAGGGGAAGGGGGTTCAGGCTCACCTTGTTGACCGCGGAGGAGAAGGCGTCAGGAGAAGTGTGTGAGGGAGAGAGGCGCTGGGCCGGCTTTTATGCTGGTCCCCGAGGGGCGGGACAGCCTTTGCGCATGAGGGCCTTTTGCAGCCAGCAGCTGTGGCATGCCACAGGCTGGCGACTAATGAGGTGGGGTGTGTTTTCCTTCCCGCAACGCTCCCTTTTCATGTCGTCCTCTTGAGGACGTGTCCATGTGACCCTGGCGGCAGCTTTTAAGTGAGAGGAGGTGTTTGGGAGGATTTGCATGGGAGGTGCGTGTCGGGGCGTTTGGCAGAGGCGGCCAAAGCGTAGGAGAGGTGGGGTGTCGTCAGTGAGGTCATCCCGTGGCACTCGTGTGGTGTGGTTTGCGGGTGCGTTGTGAAGAGGGGGCCCCATTTCCTCGCAGCCCTGGCAGGCTTGTCTGGTGTTTGCAGGTGTGCCGGGCGTGAGGCGCTGCCCCTTCCATCGCATTCGGTCCCTCCCTGCCTTGCTCCCAGCTCGCTAAGCCTGTGTTTAGGCCTGGCCTTTCGCACTGTGTGTGCTGTGTGGGTGTCTTGGTGCCCCTCTTGCTTGTAAGGTTGTAGCTGGGAGAGAGGAGGCTGCTTGTTTGGGCTCGTGCCCCCTTGGTGCCGTCCCTGGGGGTGGCAGTGCAAGCAGGCAGAGGAGGGCTGTTTGCGAGAGCAGGACGTTGTCCTGGCAGCCCTGGTTCAGAGCTCGCAAGCCCTGTGACGTGGGGAGCCCTGCCGTGCTCCCCAAAGGCTTGTGTTGGCCCCTCCGCAGCGCTCCCCTTAGCTGGGGCCGGCACGTTTGCAGGCTGGGCTCTGGCGTGACGCAGTGCTTGATGTGGATCACCTCACAAGGGCAGGTGAGTTTCTGGAGAGCCCGTGAGCGTGGCAAGAGGCAGCAAACTTCTTCGTATGTGGAGAAGCTGGGAGTTATTCCTATTTACAAGAAGGGCATGAGGGGAGACCCAGGAAAACTATAGACCTGTTAGTCTAACCTCAATTTCTGTAAAAATTATGGAGAAGTTTATACTGGGTACTTTTGGAAGGCATTAAATGATGAACGCAATCATCAGTCACAGTCGTCATGGGTTCACTAAGGGAAGTAATTTGACATCCTTTTATGATAAGGTCACCCACCTTGTGTATGAAGTGAAGAGTGTGGATATAGTTTTTCTGGATTATAGTAAGGCTTTTAATCCTGAACCTCAGAGCATCATTCTGGACAAGTTGTCCAATTGTGGGATGAGCGGGTTTGCTGTGTGCTGGGTGATGAACGTGCTCAAGAGCAGAGCTCAAAGTGTTGTAGTGAATGGGGCTACATCTGGCTGGCCACCAGTGGTGTTCCTCAGGGTTCAGTCCTAGGGCCAGTTCTGTTCAAGACTTTTATCAACAATCTGGATGCAGGAGTTGAATGCAGTATTAGCAAGTTTGCTGATGATACCAAACTTGGAGGTGCTCTTGACTATTTTGAGGGACAAGAGGCCTTGGAGAGGAATCTGGACAGATTGGAGTATTGGGCAATCATCAACGGCATGAAATCTAACAAGAACAAACTCCTTGTTAAGGGGTAAGATCTGGGGGTGCTGGTGGGCAGCAGGCTCAATAGGAGTCAGCAGTGTGCCCTGGCAGCCAAGAGGGCAAACCACATCCTGGGGTGCATCAGACACAGCATAACCAGCCGGTCAAAAGAGGGGATTATTCCGCTGTATTTAGCATTGGTGCAGCCTCACCTTGAGTACTGTGTGCAGATCTGGGCCCCACCATTTAAGAAGGATGTGAGGGTCCTTGAAAGCATTCAGAGGAGGGCAACAAATGTGGTGAAAGGGCTGGAAGGCATGTCCTATGAGGAGCAGCTGAGGACATTGGGTTTCTCTAGCTTGGAGAAAAGGAGGCTGAGGGGCGACCTCATTGCTCTCTACAGCTTCCTGAGGAGGGGAAGGGGAGAGGGAGGTGCTAATCTCATCTCCCTGGTATATGGTGATAGGACGCATGGGAATGGTTCAAAACTGCATCAGGTAATGTCATCAACTGCCATTAGGAAGTATTACTGAGAGGGTAGTCAAACACTGGAACAGGCATCCTAGAGAGGTGGTCAATGCCCCATGCCTGTCAGCATTTAAGAGACATTTTGACAATGCCCTTAAAAACGTGCTTTAACTTTTGATCAGCCCTGAAGTGGTCAGGCAGTTGGACTAGATGATCACTGTAGGTCCCTTCCAACTGAACTGTTCTAGTCTAGTCCAGTCTAGTCTATGCTCCTTCATCAACCCATTGGCATGGAAACATCACCTGAAGGTTCTCAGGTGCACAGCACAGCACGCACACCTCCAATTTCCCCTCCACTACGTCCAATCCCACTCTGGCCCAACAACCACTGTGCAGAGAAGTGGCCTCACCCCTCGGCACTCACCCCAAGTAAAGACCCCAAAGGCCCTGGCTCACCAGCCTCTCCTGCCTGCCGCTCCCACCCCTCCTCTGCCTCTCGCCACACTCACGGGCTCTCCAGAAACTCGCCTGCCCTTGTGAGGTGATCCACATCAAGCACTGTGTCACGCCAGAGCCCAGCCTGCAAACGTGCCGGCCCCAGCTAAGGGGAGCACTGCGGAGGGGCCAACACAAGCCTTTGGGGAGCATGGCAGGGCTCCCCACGTCACAGGGCTTGTGAGCTCTGAACCAGGGCTGCCAGGACAACGTCCTGCTCTCGCAAACAGCCCTCCTCTGCCTGCTTGCACTGCCACCCCCAGGGACGGCACCAAGGGGGCACGAGCTCAGACAAGCAGCCTCCTCTCTCCCAGCTACAACCTTACAAGCAAGAGGGGCACCAAGACACCCACACAGCACACCCAGTGCGAAAGGCCAGGCCTAAACGCAGGCTTAGCGAGCTGGGAGCAAGGCAGGGAGGGACCGAATGCGATGGAAGGGGCAGCGCCTCACGCCCGGCACACCTGCAAACACCAGACAAGCCTGCCAGGGCTGCGAGGAAATGGGGCCCCCTCTTCACAACGCACCCGCAAACCACACCACACGAGTGCCAGGGGATGACCTCACTGATGACACCCCACCTCTCCTACGCTTTGGCCGCCTCTGCCAAACGCCCCGACACGCACCTCCCATGCAAATCCTCCCAAACACCTCCTCTCACTTAAAAGTTGCCGCCAGGGTCACATGGACACGTCCTCAAGAGGACGACATGAAAAGGGAGCGTTGCGGGAAGGAAAACACACCCCACCTCATTAGTCGCCAGCCTGTGGCATGCCACAGCTGCTGGCTGCAAAAGGCCCTCATGCGCAAAGGCTGTCCCGCCCCTCGGGGACCAGCATAAAAGCCGGCCCAGCGCCTCTCTCCCTCACACACTTCTCCTGACGCCTTCTCCTCCGCGGTCAACAGGGTGAGCCTGAACCCCCTTCCCCTCCTTCTCCTGCCCCACCTGGCCCCTCTCTTCCAGCACGCTCTGCCCCCAGCCTCAGCAGCCCTGACGCCTCCACACCGCCACGCTCCCCGCAGCCCCGCACCAGGCTCCCCGCTCCCTTGTCCTCCTGCAACACCACCACCCCTCGCACGCCCACGCCCCTCCGCTTTCTCAACACCCTCTCTTCCAGGGCCCCTCCACACCACAGACATGGCCTGCTACGACATCTGCCGCCCCTGCGGACCCACCCCGCTGGCTAACAGCTGCAACGACCCCTGTGTCAGGCAGTGCGAGGACTCCCGTGTCGTCATCCAGCCTCCCACCGTGCTGGTCACCCTGCCAGGACCCATCCTCACCTCCTTCCCCCAGAACACTGCCGTCGGATCCTCCTTATCGGCTGCCGTGGGCAACTCCCTCAGCTCCCAGGGAGTGCCCATCTCCTCCGGTGGCTTCGGAGGCCTGGGCTGCGTCAGCGGCGGAAGAGCCTGCTACCCCTGCTAAGGGCCCTCGCCACCAGCCCTGACACCAGCCACCCACACCCTGCAAGCCACGTCATGGACTGAGGACGCACCTCCGGGCTGTTGCTGGCACGTGGACCTGCCGTCCACGGCTCCTCCTCTCAAGGCACCAAGCAAGGAAGCAGGGCAGGGGCCAGACCGGGCTGCTTGGAGACACGGCCCACGTACCTCCTCCTCTTCTCCCACTTCCTTCTCTGCATCGCCCCTTCTGCTACGTCCAGCACTCTCCGCTGCAAACACCTTCTCACAAGCCAAAGACCACCGGGGACCTCCAGTGTGCCGCTCCCACTGCCGGGCAGGAAGACCTCGGTGCTCTGGCAAGATCTATCTCACACAAGGGACCTCGGCTGATGGTCGCCCTACTGGCACCTCGGACCGGCTCCCTTCCACTTGGCGCTCCTGCCTTTTCACTCTTTTGCCTCAATAAAGTTCTCCTGCATCCACCCCAGCCTGAGAGTCCTCCTCTTCCTTTCTTCTCCCAAGGCTCTTCCAAAACACCCAGCACAAAGCCAGGGCTCAGGACGCCATCGGGGTGGGTGGAAAAGGGCTACAAGACCTCTCTTAGGAAGTATGTCCCCAGCAACAGCAACAACACCAACAATACAGAGCAGCAGAGGGGGGCTTCCCGCCCGTGACACAAGCCCTTCACTTGCCCAAACAAAGGCTTGGACATGCTAATGCACTTCTACCCATGCCTCTGCCGCAAGCTCCCCATGGCAGCACGCACTTGACCAGCTCTCTTCCCCAGCCCGACTCTCTGGCCATCACAGCAAGCAGAATCACAGCAAACAGAACCACTGAGTGCGCAAGGAACCTCTGGAGATCATGTAGTTCAACGCGACCTGCTCAAGCAGGGTCAGCTCGAGCAGGCTGTCCACGACCGTGCCCAGGCAGGTTTTCAGTATCTCCAAGGATGGAGACTCCAACACCTCTCCGCGCAACCGCTTCCACTGCTTGACCACCCTCACACTGAAAAAGGGTGGCCTTCTCTGCCAAGGAAATGGCACGTCTTTTCAGCTTTCTCCATTCACCCTTGCCCTGGCCGTGGGCACCGATGAGAAGAGTCTGACTCCCCTGTCCTCATTCCCTCCCATCCGGGATTTAGACACATTGATGACATCTCCCCTGCGCGGCCTTGCCTCCTGGCTGAAAAACCTCCCAGCTCTCTCAGCTTCTCCGCATAGGAAGGATGCTCCAGTCCCTTCAGCGTCTTGGCGGCCCTGCCCTCCACTCGCTCCACTAAGTCGGTGTCCTTCTTCCACTGGGGAGCCCTCAGCTGGACACAGGACTCCACGCGGGGCCTCACCAGCGCTGAAGAGAGAGCGAGATCACCTCCCCCGACCTGCTGGCAACGCTCTTCCCAATGCCGCCCGGGAGGCTCTTGGCCTCTTTTGCCCCGGGGGCGCACTGCTGCCTCGTGGGCAGCTTGTTCTCCACCAGCACCACAAAGTCGTGCTCGGCAAAGCTGCTTTCCAGCCTCTCGGCCCCCAGCACGTCCTGGTGCCCAGCGCTATTCCTCCCCAGATGCAGGACTTTGCATTTCCCTCTGTTGAACTTCAGGAGACTCCTCTCTGCCCCGTTCTCCAGCCTCTCCAACTCCCTCGGAATGGTGGCACAACCATCCGGTGCCTCAGCCACCCCTCCAGATTCTGCATCATCTGACAACTTGCTGACGGGGCACTCCCTCCCACTGCCCACGTCACTGAGGAGGACGTTGAACAGTGTTGGCCCTACGGATCCGAGTCCTGGGCTACAGCACTTGAGACTTGCCTCCAGCTGCACTTTGGGCCACTCATCACAAGGCTCTGGGCCCAGCCCTTCGACCACTTTGCAGTCCACCTCGCTGCCCACGTACGCACCCCATGCTTTGTCGGCTTCTCCATGAGCACGCAAGGGGAGAAAGCGTCAGAGGCTTTACTAAAAAGCCGAGGTAAACACCAGCCACGGCTCTCTCCTCCTCCACAAAGCTAGTCACTTCAACGTAGAAGACACGCAGGTCGGTCAAGCATGACTTCCCCTTCGTAAATTCACGCTGATGACTCCCCATCACCTCCTCGTCCTTCCTGGGCTTGGCAGTGCTTTCCTGCACGACTTCCTCCGTCGCCTTTCTGGGAAACGAGGTCAGGCTAGCCAACCTCTACTTTACCACATCTTCCTTCCTGATCTTCATCAAGATAGGAGGAGGGCTCTGAGCTCTCTTCCAGCCATCAGGAACCGCTCCCAGGCACCGTGACCTTCACAAGATAGTGGAGACAAGGACATCAGCCAGCGCCCTCGGCATTCATGGCTACGACCCCTCAGGCCCCACCTACCTGCTTACATCCAGTCCCAAAGCACTCCTTCCTGCCTCCCTTCACCTTCCTCAGCAACGATAACAGCGCGCCTGCCAATCATCCTGCAAAACCCTCACCATGGCTCCATTGGGGCAGGCCTTGCCATTCATCAGCCCTTCGGCATGCATCCACCACCACCAGGGCCTCGGCTCTGCAGCCGCGTGCAGCATGCTCACCTCCGGTGCCCTCGGCAATCTCCAAATCCTCTTTCTGCCTCTCTCAAACACTGTGCAGAGAAGTGGCCTCACCCCTCGGCACTCACCCCAAGTAAAGACCCCAAAGGCCCCGGCTCACCAGCCTCTCCTGCCTGCCGCTCCCACCCCTCCTCTGCCTCTCGCCACACTCACGGGCTCTCCAGAAACTCGCCTGCCCTTGTGAGGTGATCCACATCAAGCACTGCGTCACGCCAGAGCCCAGCCTGCAAACGTGCTGGCCCCAGCTAAGGGGAGCGCTGCGGAGGGGCCAACACAAGCCTTTGGGGAGCACGGCAGGGCTCCCCACGTCACAGGGCTTGCGAGCTCTGAACCAGGGCTGCCAGGACAACGTCCTGCTCTCGCAAACAGCCCTCCTCTGCCTGCTTGCACTGCCACCCCCAGGGACGGCACCAAGGGGGCACGAGCCCAAACAAGCAGCCTCCTCTCTCCCAGCTACAACCTTACAAGCAAGAGGGGCACCAAGACACCCACACAGCACACACAGTGCGAAAGGCCAGGCCTAAACACAGGCTTAGCGAGCTGGCAGCAAGGCAGGGAGGGACCGAATGCGATGGAAGGGGCAGCACCTCACGCCCGGCACACCTGCAAACACCAGACAAGCCTGCCAGGGCTGCGAGGAAATGGGGCCCCCTCTTCACAACGCACCCGCAAACCACACCACACGAGTGCCACGGGATGACCTCACTGACGACACCCCACCTCTCCTACGCTTTGGCCGCCTCTGCCAAACGCCCCGACACGCACCTCCCATGCAAATCCTCCCAAACACCTCCTCTCACTTAAAAGCTGCCGCCAGGGTCACATGGACACGTCCTCAAGAGGACGACATGAAAAGGGAGCGTTGCGGGAAGGAAAACACACCCCACCTCATTAGTCGCCAGCCTGTGGCATGCCACAGCTGCTGGCTGCAAAAGGCCCTCATGCGCAAAGGCTGTCCCGCCCCTCGGGGACCAGCATAAAAGCCGGCCCAGCGCCTCTCTCCCTCACACACTTCTCCTGACGCCTTCTCCTCCGCGGTCAACAAGGTGAGCCTGAACCCCCTTCCCCTCCTTCTCCTGCCCCACCTGGCCCCTCTCTTCCAGCACGCTCTGCCCCCAGCCTCAGCAGCCCTGACGCCTCCACACCGCCACGCTCCCCGCAGCCCCGCACCAGGCTCCCCGCTCCCTTGTCCTCCTGCAACACCGCCACCCCTCGCACGCCCACGCCCCTCCGCTTTCTCAACACCCTCTCTTCCAGGGCCCCTCCACACCACAGACATGGCCTGCTACGACATCTGCCGCCCCTGCGGACCCACCCCGCTGGCTAACAGCTGCAACGACCCCTGTGTCAGGCAGTGCGAGGACTCCCGTGTCGTCATCCAGCCTCCCACCGTGCTGGTCACCCTGCCAGGACCCATCCTCACCTCCTTCCCCCAGAACACTGCCGTCGGATCCTCCTTATCGGCTGCCGTGGGCAACTCCCTCAGCTCCCAGGGAGTGCCCATCTCCTCCGGTGGCTTCGGAGGCCTGGGCTGCGTCAGCGGCGGAAGAGCCTGCTACCCCTGCTAAGGGCCCTCGCCACCAGCCCTGACACCAGCCACCCACACCCTGCAAGCCACGTCATGGATTGAGGACGCACCTCCAGGCTGTTGCTGGCACGTGGACCTGCCGTCCACGGCTCCTCCTCTCAAGGCACCAAGCAAGGAAGCAGGGCAGGGGCCAGACCGGGCTGCTTGGAGACACGGCCCACGTACCTCCTCCTCTTCTCCCACTTCCTTCTCTGCATCGCCCCTTCTGCTACGTCCAGCACTCTCCGCTGCAAACACCTTCTCACAAGCCAAAGACCACCGGGGACCTCCAGTGTGCCGCTCCCACTGCCGGGCAGGAAGACCTCGGTGCTCTGGCAAGATCTATCTCACACAAGGGACCTCGGCTGATGGTCGCCCTACTGGCACCTCGGACCGGCTCCCTTCCACTTGGCGCTCCTGCCTTTTCACTCTTTTGCCTCAATAAAGTTCTCCTGCATCCACCCCAGCCTGAGAGTCCTCCTCTTCCTTTCTTCTCCCAAGGCTCTTCCAAAACACCCAGCACAAAGCCAGGGCTCAGGACGCCATCGGGGTGGGTGGAAAAGGGCTACAAGACCTCTCTTAGGAAGTATGTCCCCAGCAACAGCAACAACACCAACAATACAGAGCAGCAGAGGGGGGCTTCCCGCCCGTGACACAAGCCCTTCACTTGCCCAAACAAAGGCTTGGACATGCTAATGCACTTCTACCCATGCCTCTGGCGCAAGCTCCCCATGGCAGCACGCACTTGACCAGCTCTCTTCCCCAGCCCGACTCTCTGGCCATCACAGCAAGCAGAATCACAGCAAACAGAACCATTGAGTGTGCAAGGAACCTCTGGAGATCATGTAGTTCAACGCGACCTGCTCAAGCAGGGTCAGCTCGAGCAGGCTGTCCACGACCGTGCCCAGGCAGGTTTTCAGTATCTCCAAGGATGGAGACTCCAACACCTCTCCGCGCAACCGCTTCCACTGCTTGACCACCCTCACGCTGAAAAAGGGTGGCCTTCTCTGCCAAGGAAATGGCACGTCTTTTCAGCTTTCTCCATTCACCCTTGCCCTGGCCGTGGGCACCGATGAGAAGAGTCTGACTCCCCTGTCCTCATTCCCTCCCATCCGGGATTTAGACACATTGATGACATCTCCCCTGCGCGGCCTTGCCTCCTGGCTGAAAAACCTCCCAGCTCTCTCAGCTTCTCCGCATAGGAAGGATGCTCCAGTCCCTTCAGCGTCTTGGCGGCCCTGCCCTCCACTCGCTCCACTAAGTCGGTGTCCTTCTTCCACTGGGGAGCCCTCAGCTGGACACAGGACTCCACACGGGGCCTCACCAGCGCTGAAGAGAGAGCGAGATCACCTCCCCCGACCTGCTGGCAACGCTCTTCCCAATGCCGCCCGGGAGGCTCTTGGCCTCTTTTGCCCCGGGGGCGCACTGCTGCCTCGTGGGCAGCTTGTTCTCCACCAGCACCACAAAGTCGTGCTCGGCAAAGCTGCTTTCCAGCCTCTCGGCCCCCAGCACGTCCTGGTGCCCAGCGCTATTCCTCCCCAGATGCAGGACTTTGCATTTCCCTCTGTTGAACTTCAGGAGACTCCTCTCTGCCCCGTTCTCCAGCCTCTCCAACTCCCTCGGAATGGTGGCACAACCATCCGGTGCCTCAGCCACCCCTCCAGATTCTGCATCATCTGACAACTTGCTGACGGGGCACTCCCTCCCACTGCCCACGTCACTGAGGAGGACGTTGAACAGTGTTGGCCCTACGGATCCGAGTCCTGGGCTACAGCACTTGAGACTTGCCTCCAGCTGCACTTTGGGCCACTCATCACAAGGCTCTGGGCCCAGCCCTTCGACCACTTTGCAGTCCACCTCGCTGCCCACGTACGCACCCCATGCTTTGTCGGCTTCTCCATGAGCACGCAAGGGGAGAAAGCGTCAGAGGCTTTACTAAAAAGCCGAGGTAAACACCAGCCACGGCTCTCTCCTCCTCCACAAAGCTAGTCACTTCAACGTAGAAGACACGCAGGTCGGTCAAGCATGACTTCCCCTTCGTAAATTCACGCTGATGACTCCCCATCACCTCCTCGTCCTTCCTGGGCTTGGCAGTGCTTTCCTGCACGACTTCCTCCGTCGCCTTTCTGGGAAACGAGGTCAGGCTAGCCAACCTCTACTTTACCACATCTTCCTTCCTGATCTTCATCAAGATAGGAGGAGGGCTCTGAGCTCTCTTCCAGCCATCAGGAACCGCTCCCAGGCACCGTGACCTTCACAAGATAGTGGAGACAAGGACATCAGCCAGCGCCCTCGGCATTCATGGCTACGACCCCTCAGGCCCCACCTACCTGCTTACATCCAGTCCCAAAGCACTCCTTCCTGCCTCCCTTCACCTTCCTCAGCAACGATAACAGCGCGCCTGCCAATCATCCTGCAAAACCCTCACCATGGCTCCATTGGGGCAGGCCTTGCCATTCATCAGCCCTTCGGCATGCATCCACCACCACCAGGGCCTCGGCTCTGCAGCCGCGTGCAGCATGCTCACCTCCGGTGCCC
Organism: Aptenodytes patagonicus; assembly: GCF_965638725.1. Classification (NCBI taxonomy): domain Eukaryota; kingdom Metazoa; phylum Chordata; class Aves; order Sphenisciformes; family Spheniscidae; genus Aptenodytes; species Aptenodytes patagonicus. The sequence goes on from NW_027472085.1 coordinate 190,607, forward strand.
TCGGCAATCTCCAAATCCTCTTTCTGCCTCTCTCAAACACTGTGCAGAGAAGTGGCCTCACCCCTCGGCACTCACCCCAAGTAAAGACCCCAAAGGCCCCGGCTCACCAGCCTCTCCTGCCTGCCGCTCCCACCCCTCCTCTGCCTCTCGCCACACTCACGGGCTCTCCAGAAACTCGCCTGCCCTTGTGAGGTGATCCACATCAAGCACTGCGTCACGCCAGAGCCCAGCCTGCAAACGTGCTGGCCCCAGCTAAGGGGAGCGCTGCGGAGGGGCCAACACAAGCCTTTGGGGAGCACGGCAGGGCTCCCCACGTCACAGGGCTTGCGAGCTCTGAACCAGGGCTGCCAGGACAACGTCCTGCTCTCGCAAACAGCCCTCCTCTGCCTGCTTGCACTGCCACCCCCAGGGACGGCACCAAGGGGGCACGAGCCCAAACAAGCAGCCTCCTCTCTCCCAGCTACAACCTTACAAGCAAGAGGGGCACCAAGACACCCACACAGCACACACAGTGCGAAAGGCCAGGCCTAAACACAGGCTTAGCGAGCTGGGAGCAAGGCAGGGAGGGACCGAATGCGATGGAAGGGGCAGCGCCTCACGCCCGGCACACCTGCAAACACCAGACAAGCCTGCCAGGGCTGCGAGGAAATGGGGCCCCCTCTTCACAACGCACCTGCAAACCACACCACACGAGTGCCACGGGATGACCTCACTGACGACACCCCACCTCTCCTACGCTTTGGCCGCCTCTGCCAAACGCCCCGACACGCACCTCCCATGCAAATCCTCCCAAACACCTCCTCTCACTTAAAAGCTGCCGCCAGGGTCACATGGACACGTCCTCAAGAGGACGACATGAAAAGGGAGCGTTGCGGGAAGGAAAACACACCCCACCTCATTAGTCGCCAGCCTGTGGCATGCCACAGCTGCTGGCTGCAAAAGGCCCTCATGCGCAAAGGCTGTCCCGCCCCTCGGGGACCAGCATAAAAGCCGGCCCAGCGCCTCTCTCCCTCACACACTTCTCCTGACGCCTTCTCCTCCGCAGTCAACAAGGTGAGCCTGAACCCCCTTCCCCTCCTTCTCCTGCCCCACCTGGCCCCTCTCTTCCAGCACGCTCTGCCCCCAGCCTCAGCAGCCCTGACGCCTCCACACCGCCACGCTCCCCGCAGCCCCGCACCAGGCTCCCCGCTCCCTTGTCCTCCTGCAACACCGCCAACCCTCGCACGCCCACGCCCCTCCGCTTTCTCAACACCCTCTCTTCCAGGGCCCCTCCACACCACAGACATGGCCTGCTACGACATCTGCCGCCCCTGCGGACCCACCCCGCTGGCTAACAGCTGCAACGACCCCTGTGTCAGGCAGTGCGAGGACTCCCGTGTCGTCATCCAGCCTCCCACCGTGCTGGTCACCCTGCCAGGACCCATCCTCACCTCCTTCCCCCAGAACACTGCCGTCGGATCCTCCTTATCGGCTGCCGTGGGCAACTCCCTCAGCTCCCAGGGAGTGCCCATCTCCTCCGGTGGCTTCGGAGGCCTGGGCTGCGTCAGCGGCGGAAGAGCCTGCTACCCCTGCTAAGGGCCCTCGCCACCAGCCCTGACAACAGCCACCCACACCCTGCAAGCCACGTCATGGATTGAGGACGCACCTCCGGGCTGTTGCTGGCACGTGGACCTGCCGTCCACGGCTCCTCCTCTCAAGGCACCAAGCAAGGAAGCAGGGCAGGGGCCAGACCGGGCTGCTTGGAGACACGGCCCACGTACCTCCTCCTCTTCTCCCACTTCCTTCTCTGCATCGCCCCTTCTGCTACGTCCAGCACTCTCCGCTGCAAACACCTTCTCACAAGCCAAAGACCACCGGGGACCTCCAGTGTGCCGCTCCCACTGCCGGGCAGGAAGACCTCGGTGCTCTGGCAAGATCTATCTCACACAAGGGACCTCGGCTGATGGTCGCCCTACTGGCACCTCGGACCGGCTCCCTTCCACTTGGCGCTCCTGCCTTTTCACTCTTTTGCCTCAATAAAGTTCTCCTGCATCCACCCCAGCCTGAGAGTCCTCCTCTTCCTTTCTTCTCCCAAGGCTCTTCCAAAACACCCAGCACAAAGCCAGGGCTCAGGACGCCATCGGGGTGGGTGGAAAAGGGCTACAAGACCTCTCTTAGGAAGTATGTCCCCAGCAACAGCAACAACACCAACAATACAGAGCAGCAGAGGGGGGCTTCCCGCCCGTGACACAAGCCCTTCACTTGCCCAAACAAAGGCTTGGACATGCTAATGCACTTCTACCCATGCCTCTGGCGCAAGCTCCCCATGGCAGCACGCACTTGACCAGCTCTCTTCCCCAGCCCGACTCTCTGGCCATCACAGCAAGCAGAATCACAGCAAACAGAACCATTGAGTGCGCAAGGAACCTCTGGAGATCATGTAGTTCAATGTGACCTGCTCAAGCAGGGTCAGCTCGAGCAGGCTGTCCACGACCGTGCCCAGGCAGGTTTTCAGTATCTCCAAGGATGGAGACTCCAACACCTCTCCGCGCAACCGCTTCCACTGCTTGACCACCCTCACGCTGAAAAAGGGTGGCCTTCTCTGCCAAGGAAATGGCACGTCTTTTCAGCTTTCTCCATTCACCCTTGCCCTGGCCGTGGGCACCGATGAGAAGAGTCTGACTCCCCTGTCCTCATTCCCTCCCATCCGGGATTTAGACACATTGATGACATCTCCCCTGCGCGGCCTTGCCTCCTGGCTGAAAAACCTCCCAGCTCTCTCAGCTTCTCCGCATAGGAAGGATGCTCCAGTCCCTTCAGCGTCTTGGCGGCCCTGCCCTCCACTCGCTCCACTAAGTCGGTGTCCTTCTTCCACTGGGGAGCCCTCAGCTGGACACAGGACTCCACGCGGGGCCTCACCAGCGCTGAAGAGAGAGCGAGATCACCTCCCCCGACCTGCTGGCAACGCTCTTCCCAATGCCGCCCGGGAGGCTCTTGGCCTCTTTTGCCCCGGGGGCGCACTGCTGCCTCGTGGGCAGCTTGTTCTCCACCAGCACCACAAAGTCGTGCTCGGCAAAGCTGCTTTCCAGCCTCTCGGCCCCCAGCACGTCCTGGTGCCCAGCGCTATTCCTCCCCAGATGCAGGACTTTGCATTTCCCTCTGTTGAACTTCAGGAGACTCCTCTCTGCCCCGTTCTCCAGCCTCTCCAACTCCCTCGGAATGGTGGCACAACCATCCGGTGCCTCAGCCACCCCTCCAGATTCTGCATCATCTGACAACTTGCTGACGGGGCACTCCCTCCCACTGCCCACGTCACTGAGGAGGACGTTGAACAGTGTTGGCCCTACGGATCCGAGTCCTGGGCTACAGCACTTGAGACTTGCCTCCAGCTGCACTTTGGGCCACTCATCACAAGGCTCTGGGCCCAGCCCTTCGACCACTTTGCAGTCCACCTCGCTGCCCACGTATGCACCCCATGCTTTGTCGGCTTCTCCATGAGCACGCAAGGGGAGAAAGCGTCAGAGGCTTTACTAAAAAGCCGAGGTAAACACCAGCCACGGCTCTCTCCTCCTCCACAAAGCTAGTCACTTCAACGTAGAAGACACGCAGGTCGGTCAAGCATGACTTCCCCTTCGTAAATTCACGCTGATGACTCCCCATCACCTCCTCGTCCTTCCTGGGCTTGGCAGTGCTTTCCTGCACGACTTCCTCCGTCGCCTTTCTGGGAAACGAGGTCAGGCTAGCCAACCTCTACTTTACCACATCTTCCTTCCTGATCTTCATCAAGATAGGAGGAGGGCTCTGAGCTCTCTTCCAGCCATCAGGAACCGCTCCCAGGCACCGTGACCTTCACAAGATAGTGGAGACAAGGACATCAGCCAGCGCCCTCGGCATTCATGGCTACGACCCCTCAGGCCCCACCTACCTGCTTACATCCAGTCCCAAAGCACTCCTTCCTGCCTCCCTTCACCTTCCTCAGCAACGATAACAGCGCGCCTGCCAATCATCCTGCAAAACCCTCACCATGGCTCCATTGGGGCAGGCCTTGCCATTCATCAGCCCTTCGGCATGCATCCACCACCACCAGGGCCTCGGCTCTGCAGCCGCGTGCAGCATGCTCACCTCCGGTGCCCTCGGCAATCTCCAAATCCTCTTTCTGCCTCTCTCAAACACTGTGCAGAGAAGTGGCCTCACCCCTCGGCACTCACCCCAAGTAAAGACCCCAAAGGCCCCGGCTCACCAGCCTCTCCTGCCTGCCGCTCCCACCCCTCCTCTGCCTCTCGCCACACTCACGGGCTCTCCAGAAACTCGCCTGCCCTTGCGAGGTGATCCACATCAAGCACCGCGTCATGCCAGAGCCCAGCCTGCAAACGTGCCGGCCCCAGCTAAGGGGAGCGCTGCGGAGGGGCCAACACAAGCCTTTGGGGAGCACGGCAGGGCTCCCCACGTCACAGGGCTTGCGAGCTCTGAACCAGGGCTGCCAGGACAACGTCCTGCTCTCGCAAACAGCCCTCCTCTGCCTGCTTGCACTGCCACCCCCAGGGACGGCACCAAGGGGGCACGAGCCCAAACAAGCAGCCTCCTCTCTCCCAGCTACAACCTTACAAGCAAGAGGGGCACCAAGACACCCACACAGCACACACAGTGCGAAAGGCCAGGCCTAAACGCAGGCTTAGCGAGCTGGGAGCAAGGCAGGGAGGGACCGAATGTGATGGAAGGGGCAGCCCCTCACGCCCGGCACACCTGCAAACACCAGACAAGCCTGCCAGGGCTGCGAGGAAATGGGGCCCCCTCTTCACAACGCACCCGCAAACCACACCACACGAGTGCCACGGGATGACCTCACTGACGACACCCCACCTCTCCTACGCTTTGGCCGCCTCTGCCAAACGCCCCGACACGCACCTCCCATGCAAATCCTCCCAAACACTTCCTCTCACTTAAAAGTTGCCGCCAGGGTCACATGGACACGTCCTCAAGAGGACGACATGAAAAGGGAGCGTTGCGGGAAGGAAAACACACCCCACCTCATTAGTCGCCAGCCTGTGGCATGCCACAGCTGCTGGCTGCAAAAGGCCCTCATGCGCAAAGGC